>NC_137458.1:36507536-36818201 GCF_964235325.1 Thermobia domestica
TATACTAAAGATGACTGTGCATATATGTACAGTATTAACACTATATGTTCTGGGCCACAAGTAATAGGTAACCATAGTTTGAGAACCAAGAGGTATTTTTATTTTACAAAAATAACAGTTTTCTTGCAATAAGCAAAACCAACTTGTATTCGTATGAGCTGAGTCTTCACTAGATTCAACAGCATGTATTCATCGTGTTAAATGGAAATATAATAAATTAAACATATAGTATCACATTGACTGGTGTTAATATTACTTAAGAACGAAGGTCCCCAAATGTGGACCATCAGCTAGCCCTCTATGACGTCACCAAGTGCAAAAATGCATATTCTTATGTTCAGCACCCCATAGACCTTCAAAAAAAGTGCAATGAAAAATTCTTGTAGCGCTTTCTAGAACCCAGGATCGAAGAGGTTAATAAGTCAAGACATACTAGAAATCAAGTAGAAAAAATATAATATGACATTGAATAATTAATTATACGATATAACTGGCCCAATAATCAAATGTGGATCCCTTCTTACAATGCTAGTTCTTAAACAGCTACACTACACTACCCACACTTTTACATCACTCATATTTTCACTCACGAGGACAATGTTGAAAGAATTTCATCATCTGAATTACCATAATTTACTTCTATTTCACTTGAACAACTCTGAAGAACATGTCAATAACTACCCAGTCCACAGGTGATACGTTGGTTGAACATTGCTCTCAGGAGGGTAGGTGTGAGGATGACCTCACGAAGAACCGGGGAGTGGAGTGATTAGGGCATAGGCATGCTAAGACGGAGATCCCTTTATGTGGGTATTTTTCTCTGAATTCCATTGCTTGTAAGTGTTTATATTGATATAGTCATTTCTGCAATAATCCAACTGATCAGTAGTATAAACGTTAATAATAGATTTCATTCATATTTATCAGTACATATTACTTTGCAGTCTTGTCTTCTACATTACATTTTGTAGAACTTATTTTGGCAATTTTTATGAAATATATCGTATTGTTAAAATTAAAATATCATTGCAGTAGTGAACACATTGCGTATGAGCTGGAAGTAAATACTAGCTGAATTTTGTTGATGTCCTACAGGTGTTGGTGATATTTCACTCCAAACGTTAGTTCCTATGAAATGTTTCGTGTTTTGCCCAAACGATTCGATATTAGATGATAATTAATTAAGGTGGGGCAGTCAGGGGGATTCTCATTTTTTAATATAAAAAACGATTTTTGCTTTCTACATTTATTGCAACAAATGATCAGAGCACAACTAGAAATTACAAAAGTAGAAAAGTTAATTTTTCAGTTCTCTTTTAAAATGACTCCAGCCTAAAAATTAGTCCACTTTTCAGCCAGGCAGATCTCAAGTCGTATAGCCTCTACATTCCCGGATATTCTAACACTTCTAGTACTACCACTTCCTCTTCGTACTGTTTGACCTTTCGTTTTAAAGTTGTTAATGCACCCAACCAGCAATAACTCTCCTTCCTGGGACACGAGCACGAGACGGGAGACGAAAATGTTGGCGCAATGCGCCCTGTGCATGTGCGTATCTTTCATTACTTAACAGGGAAACTGCATTGTTTACCAGTCCAATGTTGCATTGTTACTAAACTTCCTGACATAGAATACTAAGGTCACTGTCTACTCACCTCCCTCAAAACGTCCAACGCTTGAGTATCTTAGAAAGGAGGGAGGTTTGACTGTCCCATTCTGTGTATAGGACAAGAATGGAAGAACTAATTGGTATTTTTTCACTTCTATAAAATGAAATTCTGTAATACACAACCGAGTAGAGCACATAAGAACTACACAACATTCTTATCAAGATCTATTATGCAATGCATTAAAGATATTGAATATTATTTATAATGCTAACATATTCTGTTATTTGGATTTATACGTAGTGTGATTGGAAAATCTTAAGACTGGAATTTCAAAATGGCAGTACTGACAGGCTATTGTGATGGATCTTCAAAGTAGTTTCCTTCTGATTGAACTCACTGACTCCAACGATGTTCCCACTTTTGGAAGCTTTCCTGAAAATCCCTTTCTTTCTTAAAGATTTGAAGAACCTTCTCCATATCTGCCTGGATGTCTTCAGTGGAGGTCAAACTGTTTTCCTTTCAGTGATATTTCGATTTAGGAAATAGGTAGAAGTCGGCGGGGCTATATCAAGAAAATACGGGGTTGCGGGAGCACAGGAACTTGAAATTTGGCCAAAACTTCCGTAATCAAGACTTAGTTCACTGTCGTAATGGATAACTCAATTCTTGTGTCGAGAGAGTGCAGATCTTTTCTTCCACATATTTTCACGGAAACTCTGATGGACCGTTCAACGTTATTCCTGTTAACTGTCTAGTCCCTAGGGGTCAATTGGTGATGCACGATACCTGTAGAATCGAAGAAAAAAACATTGTCTACATTCGACCGACTTGGTCACGATATATATATATCCAGGCGAACTTGGTTGATGGTGTCTTTATTTCTTAATCATAGTACAAACTCAATATTCATTTCTTGTAATTAACTCATTTAACAAACATGGGTCACCTTAGGCCTGATTAAGCAATTCAGGTCCCTTCAAGTCGATGTTGTCGGAATGAAATTAACTGACACTCAACGCACGTTCAAATCTTTAATTAAAATTACTGAACCGCAAAGAAACTTATAAATTTAATTCACCAGCTACCTCCATAGTTGTAAGTCTCAGTCAGAGCGCACTAAATTGCGAACTTCCAGAATGTTTTCATTTTCATTGGTTTTTTTAAATGGAAGACCGGCCGAATCGAGGTCATCTTCGACTGATTAGCGGCCATTTTTGAATCTATTGTATCAACCCCCGAAAGCTGATCCTAAAGTGTGCATAAGTTTCCGAAACTGTTTTTCTGGTTTTAATACATTTCTTTTTCTTTCTTTCTATTTTTCTTTCTGCGTTTTCATCTATTTTAGGAAACCACTACTCCGGCGAGTACCGAACAGCTCTTCACTCACAAGGTTGACACTACTGAACCAAGATATCGCAGTAATATTTGCAGGATGTTTCAAGAACAGAACAAGCTGTTCCTTCCACACCTACGGGGAAAACTTAGCCTCTTCTATTGAGCAGTGGCAGTACTTGTCTTAAGGCATTCCAGTCACACCACATACATTTACCAAATATATATATTTTTAAGTTTCAAACAGTAAAATAACGAAGCCTTACCTGAACTATCAGTTCCTCCTTCTGGACTACCGCTTGAATACATTGTAGCTAATTTCCCATCCAGAATAAATCTAAACCAACCATTGCTACCGTTCGACAGTTCTAAAGCAGCAGCGTCGCTCCAAATATACAAACAATCACGACCTCTGCATATACACCAGTCTCTCCAATGATATGCTTTACCTTGAAGAATTTCTTTGGCATCTTCCATTAACGTTTCTTCAGTCTCTTCCTGCTAAAGGAGACAATGTCAAATCTCTTATAAGAAAAGGTTGTAAATACTCTGCTTTTACACAATACACACAATATACAATAAATAACGAAGACTAATGGAGTGAAGATGGAATGACTGAAAAGTGAAAAGAATAATAAATTTCGAGATTCAACACTTCAGATTCAGATATTTATATATATCATACTTAAAATCAACAAATATTCTTTACCCACTACCAGGTAAACAACTCGAAGGAAAGAAGTAGCATAAAGCACCGAAAATTCTCAGTACTTGCACGATAACAGGATATTTGACATAAGTCTTAAGGGATGAATTTCACATCCTAAATAAAACAAAGAAGTTACATTTTTACGGTGTTGTATATTTTTTTCCTTTCTTGTCTTTATTTCTCCAGTATTTTGAATAATGTGAAATTATACTGCAAAATTTAACTACTTTCTACAATATAAAGCGGTGAAGGTATCAAAATAAAAGTCTTAATTGTATTCAGTCAGTTATGTAAAGAGGAAAGTAGCTTTAGATATTTAGCCACGCTCACCTACAGAGCGAAGGTAACCTGACATTTGCGCTTGGCAGATGTAGAATGACACCTGGCGGAATTTCCACCGTGATTTTGAGTATGATGATGTTACGTCAGTACATACGAGAAGGTAACTATGAATGGACACAGTTCAAATTATAGTAAAATTCAAACTTTTGTCCCATGTTTGAGTAGTTTTATAAGTAAATATGAAGTCGCAATTCTAGAATTGAAGTTTCCTTTAAGAAGACTGAATAAGCGATTTGACTAAATCGCTTATTATCTAAATAAATGTTTTAGTTTCTTTATTGTGTTTATACAACTAATGATGAAAAAAAAGCTGTATAAGACTAATTTTATCAGACAGTTCTACACACTCCTTGAATTCTCGAGTAGTAAGCACATTTAGCATGTGCGAATTACAATGCAATCTTTACAATATTATGTAATTCGCATCACATCTTGACGGCTATTAAGACACAATGATTTTCGTATTCAACAAACAAATTTTCCAGAACAATATTTATATATAACTTGACGAAAATGATATTTCATGTCTGATCGAATGGCCCGCATTTTGAACAAATGTTTTTTAATACTAAGTTTCCTGTAAGTGTAACACACTTTAGCATAAAACTAATTTTAAGATATGCTTTTGTATAAATACTCTAAGCTGCAACACATTTAAGGCAATGATTTTCATATATTAGTTTAAAGTTAACTGATGTCAGAAACAAGTATGCAGTAGAACAGTCCTGTAAAATATCTTTCTTCCATTATAAGAGCACTAGTATAGTTTAAAATAAACAACAAATTTTTCGGAAACTTGTTTCCTTTATCGATAATACTTAAGGAAACATACTGCGAATTTGGAACTGGGACCACTTTGAAAGGTACATACACCAACTGAAATACAGAAAAGACAAAGGTATTTTAACACCATTAGATATTTTTTCTTTTGTAAACAGCTTCTTGTTCCTATATTTTTCTATATCTCGATTTTCGTACATACTTCTCAAGTGACCAGTTTCAAATCTGCAATACGGTTTCTTACTGCTGATTTATTTCATACTTACGTTAATACAGCTCCGCTAAGAATCGAATCATATATATTGAGAATCGCATCAAAGAACGTTAAACATCAGGTTCGAGAAACGAAAAGTATATTGAGGAAACAAAGAAACACTTGTTCTAATAAGTTATCAAAGCGTTCGACGTTAATCAAGGCTTTGCTTATTTTCCACGAGTAATATGTAGAAAATAACATATGGAAAAAAATAGTTCAGATTTGGAATGTTTAAAAGAAAAGTGTCGTATTGTTTAATGAATTTATTTACATTTTTACATATTTTCTGAATTTTGACGTACAAAACAAAGATACTGCATAATTTCTCACATAGAAACTAAACCTCACACTGAAGATTTTATTTATTTACTTATTTCAAATTATGAGTGTAAATGTTAAACTCCAAAAGATCCTATCTCACTTAACATCTTTCTTTACATAAGATTTGACGATGCTGACGGCTGCTAGCGAAAATTCGACGTTTATTAATATTTCTTAAAACCTATAACAATTAGGACAGGTAAGGTGAACATAATTTGGACAAGCACAGCGAGTTCATTAGTAAGATTGCAGTTCACATTCAAGCAGTTTACATTACAACAAAAACTAAACTTATTTAATACTTACATTAATATCTTCCTTCTTGACTTGAACTTCCTGGATTTCTTGTGGACCTGCTAACTGCATCACTTTAGAGAACACACCAAGACGAGCAAAATGGTCCAAAAAGATGTCCTGTGCTTTGCTCATGAGATCCTGAATTATTTGCAATACGACTAGGTGACCATCCTCATCCTCCTGCAACATCAACAACAAATCTCAAAGCAACTAAAAGAAAAAAATTAATGCTAAGGACAAAATTAATCATATGAATAATGTGCTCCAAGCTCAATCCATAGATGCTGAATTATAGTTGCTATACAATTAATTCCTGCAGGGAGGCAAAGTGGCTCACTGGCAGAACGTTCAATTCTGGTGCGTGGGATCCCTAGTTCGATCCCAGCTCGTGCCAAGTGGGCTTTGTGGTGGACAAACACTGTTTTCGTGGGTTTTCTCGGGGTCCTCCCACTTTATTCATTCCACTATTGCATTCATTTCTCACCTTCACCGTCTCTTTTAGCCTAGTCGACATAACCACGGACGTCAACTTGAAGATTTTATTTCGTTTAATTACTGCAATTAAAGTATCCTGTCCTATGTAAGCGGAATTTATTCTTTTACTTAAATGGGTTTCTAAGTTTCAACATAATATCTAGTAAAACCTACACAGCGAGTTACATACTTTGCTCGTTTCACACAGCAATATGTAATCATGATGGTAAATCAAATGCAAACCCATTACAGACGTAATGCTTCCTTTCGGAGTTATAGGCTGCCGAAAACATGAAAAAATAACTTTAAAGGTTCATAGCTCCAAAACTATTGGATCTACTGTAGTCGGGTCAATACTTTACTTAGGAACTAATATGTGCTCTATCCAAAATTACATGCTTCAGAATCCTCCAGTACTTCCGCAACAATTTTTATAAAAGTAGTTAGTGAGTACTTCAGATTATATGCTCGTAACCAAACTGCCTGTGCAAAAATTGTCGCGTGAGTACCTTCTGAAACGTGTATTTTTGGATAGAGCAAATATTAGTTCCTAAGTAAAGTCTTGGCCCGACTACAGTAGGTCCAATAGTTTTGGAGCTATGAACCTTTTAAGTTCATTTTTTCATGTTTTCGGCAGCCTATAACTCCGAAAGGAAGCATTTGTGCACCCAGGTTGGTCTATATTTTTCGTCTTATTTTGGTGTCAGGAATCACCTCCCAAACGTTGTCGGTGATGTTTTGAAACACCCTGTATATGTAAATAGATAGATATAATTTTTCATTTCGCTGCACCCGCTTAATTCAGCATATGAACATCGTTAGAACTTGCAATATTTTTTTTTTTTTTCAATGCTCCATAACTAACTTTAGTCAAACATCACGATTAGTGCACAATCACGATTGGATTTTTTTAGTATGGCCGAATATGTACCTAGAAAAATGTGATTTACAAGAATTTAGCGTTGGGAAGGGAGGGAAGTTTTATGTCAAATCTACAGTGAAATGTTCTTAGAAACTATTTGCGGTACATCTTTCCTGTGCAACATTTACCAAATTAATTTGTTACAAATAGCCAGGTCACGTTCAAATAAAAGTTCCTTCTGATTATTATTATTATTATTATTATTATTATTATTATTGTTATTATTTTCAATAGCTTTGCAAAGCTATGCATTTGATTTTCAGATACAAGAGTAAGGAGGGAGAAATTTGACAGATTCTTGTGTTCAGTAATTCTATTTTGAAGTAGATACTTATTACTGGTAAGCATTTGTCAACACTGGAATTTCACGATAAAACAAAATTACTTTTTCTTTGATTTTCGTAACCATGTAAGTCCCGCATTGCTGAAAGAAAATGCCCCAGGTACATACGTATCATCCTCCATGCAACCGCGAAATTATCTAATTTCTTGATATATAACACATATTTAGGTTTTTTACGTTCCTAGGTCCGCATTCCTTCCCCATGGCCTCCCCAAAATTTTGCTCCTCCTTTGTTAGAGTTAAAAGGGTCTAAACAATAAGGCTGCGTCCGCTTACACTGACCCACCAGCAACGAGCCGGCGCGTACAGAACCAAATACACGGATTACGTTAGCACCTAATAAGCAACAGCCTCAGCTCCTCCTAGCGTCAGTAGCGTCGTAAAGACAGAATTCGGTTGCTCTTAGGTACCAAAATTGTTTTTAGTATATACTTTAAGTTTTTCCCTCATGGACAATCTTTTCCCCGCATTCCTATTTTTTTTTTTTTTTTTTAATTTTTTATTTTTATTTATTTATGCCGCCCTGGGCTCTGACTGCTGTGGCCTTTGCGTAAATACAAGCCTGGGAATAAGGCATTTAAAGCTGGAAGACAATGTGCCGACAACTGATCTCTAATGGGCAGTAACTGCTGATAAGCGAATTGTCTGCCATTTTCAGATTTTACAGCAATCAATAATGAACAATGATACACAAGGTTCACCAAAATCTGCTCACAATCTTCGGCGAATTTACTACCAGTTACAAAGAAAAAGCTCAGAGATTAGGTAAATATTCGCTCAAGCACGAAAAACGACGAACATTCACTTGACATTTTCTTTCTGCACACGGAAGTTGTTATAACAAAGGAGATCAACCGAAGAAGGACGTTCTGTTACCGTGAGATTCCAGTACTAAACGTACATTAAAAGCGATTTTTGAAACTTGTTAATTTATATTTCAATACCAGATACGTATAAATTGGGCTATTATTCTAGTAACAAGAAATTATACTCTTGCACTATCGCACAGAAAAAAGGAGACACAAATAATAGAAAACTTTTCTATGTAAATTAGGATAGAAAGTAGACTCACCTCATTATCTAATACTATCGCGATAACTTCTACTAACATTGTACCGAAATTGTAAGTTGGAGATTCTGGACTGCACACTTCTACTAACAACGACGGCTGAATATAATGCACCATTTTCTTTATTAAACTTAAACTGGCTTTCCTGAAAGTAAAAAGAAATCAACATGTTTAAGAACTATCTTTCAAAGATATATCAAAGAATGATGGAATAAAACAAGAAAATCAGGACGCTGGAATGACGGGCGGTGAAATTAAAATACTGCTAATTTTACAGTAATTATGTGATATCTTCAAATATATAAAAGGTAATGGAGAAGTTCAACAAGAGCGCGCTAGACAATATTATTTTACATGAGATACCATTATCACGACTCACTTACCTGTTTTCGATTTCCAGCCATTTAGAAAATCTGCTTTGATTTTCGCATTTCTAAATGGCTGCAAACTGAAAGCTACTAAATGACTCGTGATAACGGTACCTCATGCAAAATAATATTGTCTAGGGCGTATTTGTTCCACATTTCAATTATCTTTTATCTATTTGAAGACACCACATAATTACTGTAAAATTAGTGGTGTTTTAATTTCGTAGTGTTTATGCCTCTTAAACTCCGATCTTCCACTTCTCTAGGTTTTTTCTATGTTGTTCCGTTGTTGTTCTGAACTTATTATATTGCATTTGAAATGTAAGAAAATATAATTAATACTAAAATCAATAATACCCACTTAAATTCTGTGAATAGAAGTAACCTTGATATTGTATAAGTATCAAATGTGTATAAACGAAGAAATGTAAGCAAAAGGCTAGTACTCATTTTTGCGATGAGTACTAGCCTTTTGCTTACATTGCTTTGTAAACATTATCACCGCTTACAGTACTGTCATAATCAAATGTGTATATATGATGGTCATATGCCAGAGTAGTCTATCTACCTTTTTCACCAATTTTGAGTTAACGAATGCTTGTTACATAAAAAAAAAAAAAAAAAATAAAAATAAAAATAAAAAAAAAAAAAACGCTTTTTCTTATGCCAGAATGAGCCAGGCAATATCAGCATTAATTTCAAAATAAAAGGGCCACTGGCTCATTCTGGCATAAGAAAAAGCGAATCTTTTTATGTAACAAGCATTCATTACCTCAAAATTGGTGAAAAAGGTAGATAGACTACTCTGGCATATGACCATCCATGTCCTACAAATTACATTAAAGTGTAACAACGTGCCTACAGGACAAGCAGTTTTATATATATACTTTATTATTCAAATTCAAGTGTAGATAAAAATAAAATAACTTTCACAATGAAAGCGTTTAATAAGGGGACATTTTTTGGATTGAATGGGAAAATTTATGCAGTGGAGAGGGTCAAGAAATGAACTGAAGATTGTATAATACCTTAACCTAAATACTATTGTCGTTGATCAAGTTCTATTAACTTCCAAACATTCTATATAAGAAACTACTTCATTTTCAACGTTAAAAGTTGCTCAAATAATCCTTAGTGAACCTTTACATATATGCTGGTATATCATTGTCATTCAACTCTCAATTCAAGGATCCTATCGGATCTGAGTGTGGACAAGGCTTCAATAACTTTTTCCATCCTACCTTTTTCTCATTCTGGGCCTTTTCTGGACCTGGGAATTTTTATTCCGTTCTATATTCTTTCTGCTTTATCCCACAATTTGTTTCTTGTTCTTCGTGGCTGTTTACCCGTAAAACTTTTAAGGTATACGTTCTTCTTTCACTCTTTCTACATGTCTATACTATAGTCGTCAAAGAAGGAACCACAGTGGCTCAGTGGTAAATTATTATATCTGATGCAATGGACCCCTCTTTCGACCATAAGCCAAGCGAGTGTATTTTCTTGGGATTCTTCGTTTCCTCTCTCATTCTCATTCCACCAATTATTTCATTATCATTCCCTTTCATGAATCAGCCATCTCTTTTAGCCTATGGGATATTCATTTACGATATTTAATCGTGGAACGTGCAACTGTAGCTTTTATTTTTTCCGAGCTCTTTTGTATTATTCTTTCGGTAAGTAGTATTTCTGTCCATTTCACTTCTTATTCTGCCTTGTCTTTCCGAGAATACTTCGGAATCTTGTCTCTATTGCTTGGATTCTGCTCCACTCTCTCTTCACTATACATGGCTTCGCAGCATAAGTTATTACTGATAGGAACCACGTGTTACGTAGTAGCATTTCAACTTTTCTAAACCCTATTCGCTCTAAGCTCTAAACTGCGATAAACAAAGCCACGTGAAACTAAATCTCGTTGATTTGCTGTTGGCCTACAAACGCTTGTACTCCTCCACAAAATAGTTCATGTGATTTGATTATTACTTTTACTATGAAGCTCCATATAAAACTGCTATATTATTATAAACGACAAAAATATAATACGGATTATCTAATAAAACTACAATCGAGTGTAGTTAATGAAACAATAGAAATGAATACTAAGCATGGTGTGGATTAATTTCTTCTCGCATTATTGGACCCCACCTGTTGAGAGGGACACTATAAAAATTCAACGTTACCTGAAAATCTCAGATAATTTTGCAGGTTCTATGGCTATTTCTAAATGGAACACATGAACTGCTTTTTACGATTCTTATTTGACAGCCGGTTCTATGATTAGTATTTAACAACCAGTTCTATGATCGACGTAGTAAACTGACTTAGTATTGACCGAGTAACACCAACTAGGATTAACTCATATAGCATCTTTATACTCATATTATGTACATTGATTTTAGAAATTATAGTGGTCGTGAAACTTGACCTAGATATACAAATTTCAGCACAATAGAACGCGACGGTGTGTCAACCCCCATGGGGAGGGGAGATCGTCAACCCCATCCATGAAATTTTCAATGTCGTAATCGTTAGTATTCGTGGTATAGTAGTGTAAGTGCATTTTTTTCACTCGTTCGCCATGTCTAAGTTTAACACTGTTAGTGCATTTGTTGTTGTTTCACGTTTTCTCAAGTGTGCGTTCGGAAGACAGATTCACGAATCGTACCAAATTCTTCCGATGCATCGTACGTGAGGCAAAGCAGTTCTATGATTGGTGAAGAGCCCAGGATTCATGAGTCGTCGCGATCACTATAGTACTAGAGAATTAATTTTATCGTAAGTACACGATATAGGTGCGAACACACTTTTAACAACAGATCCAGGCGAATCGGCTGAATGACATTACTGATTGTAATAAATATACTAGCATCAAGAAGTCCCCTATGCACGTTAATTCCTAGTTTTGCAACCACCTCCGGATTTACCCTTAAAATACCACTCATTTTAAGGGAACACTTTCATACACCCTTAACAGGCTATTAAAAATTCTCCTTATCTGCAGAACAAATATGAAGCTCACCTCACAGAGGGTAACATTGTACTTTGGAATGTATTGCAGAAAACTGGCAAAAGTCGTCGTAAATATACTGGCGCCATTTCTGGATCCCCCTTCGGTTCCCCTGTGTCCTCCGCTTCCACTGTATCAGCCTTCTTTTCCTTTTCCACTGGCATCATCCATTCACCTGTAACAGTAGTACAATTCTGTACGTCAATATTCTGTTATCTACAGTAAAACTGATTAACATATAAAGAGAGTTATATGTTAATGACTCTAAAATTGCAATGCCATACGCATTTTGACAACTTCTTAGTATGAAGTGTATATCCGTAGACTGCAAATTCTAGCTGTGTGTATTTGCATCTGAGGGAAGGAACTACATTATTTTAGCCCTTACCTTACACATTAACACACATTTAATTATTATCATACATAATTATGATCGGCATTGCCGTCATTGTCTTGTGTATTTCACTTAAGCACACTTAGTGTCTTGTGTATTATACTAATGAATAAAACTTTTTTTAAATTGCTTTCTATTTAAGTAAACGAAGAATCTTAATAGCCACCTTTATGAGTTGGCCACTTTATAAATTATACTTTAATGGACCACGCAAAATAAATTGAAATGTTATTATAAAAACATTCAGTATCAGTTTTAATTTAATCAATTGAGGAAATACAAGGAAAAATGACAACTGTACTAAGGATCCCTTAAAAATCTATTTAGTTTCTATACGTTTAAGAGAGCACAAGTGCTAAGTCTAATAAATTTTGTAATCAATATATCAGGTAAGAGTCATTTGGAACATTTTTTTTTCTTCTTTCTTCAGGTAATACCTACATTGCAACTTGTCTACGATGAATATTTCTACTTCCATATACTTGATCTTTCGGAGTATTTCAGCATCTTTTAAACAAATACCACAAAGAACGAAATTCTAAATATCTTTATGTGGAAAAATTATCTTCCTCTTTTTCTTGTTCTATCACTGACTAGCTTCCATCTACATGTTAGACGTTGACCCAAAACTAGTTCTTTCTCGCAACTACAAATCTGGAGAGAAGATATGAACTGAACTACAGTTTAGGTTAGACTTCCAGGTGGACTTTCGGCATTATTTCCATCTTAACTCGTTCACTGAATTACTACATCTGATATTACCTATATAAATCTCATCTTTGATTCTTACAGACCCCTGAACTCTAAACGTAAAAACCTATTGCACCTGTCTCTGCCATAAACTGTTATTACACTGTAACAAAGAACTCAACTTCTGACATAATAAGCAGTAACTACGTAACTACTTTACCTATTCCAAATTCTAAAAAAAACATTCAAAGCCCACAAAGCCATTAACCAGTCACTGACTCATTATTTAATTTCACAACACAACGGATTCATTTTTCTAATACCTTCCATATATCTTTACAATACACAATAATCTGACAAAAATACTGTTGTTTAGTGTAAAATGATGCCATTATCACATACTACAGATAAGCAACTTCCACGAGATCCTCAGTAACTCGTAAGATTGACCACATATACATCTCTGCTACTTACATTGAGGGAAAATATACATATGTATCGAATGAATTCACTTCATTCACTTCAATTAGATACACCGTGCTTTAAAAGTTCCTTTCTTAAATATTATTTACATGAACGTAATATCCAACAAGAATTACAAGAAAGATACAAATCATACTTTTTTCTCTCATGATAACACTACGCAAAATAACTACGAATGTAATTAGTACTTCTTGTGTTAGAAGACAAATACTGGAAGTACATTCATTACTTTTACAGCTTACAAAATGTACATGACAGAGAAAAGCAAAACACATCATACAGTCACACATACACTAACTACTACACCAGCTACAAGCACCATGCCACAGCAAGACCCATAGAAACTGTTGGACAAGTAATGAGTTACAACTATCAATTTCCGTAAATAATTTCAAATAAAAATTTCTCCAATTTTGGCACACGAAAATACACTGGAACTTCATTATTTCTTTTAAAAGGTTTTATAATTAGATGGGACAAAAAAAAAAAAAAAAAAAGTTACCATTAATTAATTACATCTAATACTTGATCTCCCTTTCTTAAAATTAACTGGTGGTGACTCAGGATGCACACAAGCTGAAGAAAGAAACGGTAAGGTATTTCTTTCACCGGGAAGAAATACTAACTTCTGGAAACTCTTACGATGATTTGTCAGACGAACATCTACGTTAGCCCAACACAACACACGTTGCTATAATTTTTACAAGCAAAAATTAGTTTGTCATTTTGACTTTCATATCCTTTTTAATCATCCAAGCAATATGAAACTTCAATCTGCCGGTTAAGTTAAGATTCAAATCATATGTCTCCTTACTGTGGATTGAACTATACATCAGACATAGAGAGAGTAACGCAAAGTTTAACAGAAAAAAAAAATCTAATTTTCCATCTTGTGCTTTACGAATCTAATACTTTACCAATGATTTTCTTTTTCTTTTCATTACCCAAATCTGTACTGAGTACACAAGCTAATTCAATTGAATTTTTTATCGTTATCAGGCTATAAGTATAAACTGACAAAATATCTAGTTAGTACAGTTTTGAAGAGAGACGGACGGGAATAAATAAATAAATAAAACCCCATCGTGCCACTGGTAGCTCAAATGATACAGCAACCTATCGGGAAGCAATAGATCGGGGTTGGTTCAAGTCTCCACCAAGCCAGAAATCAGAATTTCAGTAATTGTATACTACAATTACACTTTGTACACTTTCTGGTACTGACGAAATATTAAACATATTGCTCAGTAAGATTTTCTGCGTCATAATTAAGCCACAGAAGACTCCATTTCTCTGATTTGGCAACACTTTGAAAACACAAAAAAATAACAATGTGAGGTACGTGACGACTCGAATAATTCAAACTCATAGAAACAAATTTAGCTGACTCCGAGAATGTAACCTGAAACTCACAAATTACGAGGAAATCACAATATCACTACTGAAAATAAAAATTAAAACCATCCCGCCATAATTTCACTGCAGATAAGAGTACAGATATCTCAAAAAAGACACCCCATTTTCTTATTCAAAATTACAATCTGCTACACAAATTTCTGTTAGTAATAAATGTAATATTTTATTATTAGAAACATGGACAGCAACTAAAATCACATAGCATTCACAATAGTTCTAGTCTGAGGAAAGAAAGGTAATTGTAACTACAAGATATATTACAAAAAGCAAGCATTTTTCACTCTACCGAAAGCTCTCAAATTTTGTATCTAAGATTTTTACAATATATAACAGCATTTCTTCTCTTCCTATGTTATCACATGAATACATATACAGTAACACGTAGAGTTGATTTTTTTTCCATTGTAATATTTTCTTTTGCTAATAGCTTTGAGATGAACAGAATAATCTGAACAAGGTTTTCGATTATATACAGACAATTACATTATTTGTATGTAAAGAAAATTAAATTGAAGTGAGTGTTACAATTAATGACAGAAGAACATCTAGGAAGTAAGTACGTATTTAAAAAGAAAGAAAGAAAAAAGTATTACTGGTTTGTGTTTCATCATCATCATAGGTATTCTGCCTTTATTGGCAGGTCACTTGCCGCAGCTGAGAAGCTTCCATGCTCCACGGTCCTCCGCTAACCTTTTCGTCTTCGCGTATGATCTTTCTGTTTTAATATCATCCATTAATTGTAGTCTCCTTCGCCCTCTCCCTCTCTTTCCCGCCACCATACCCTCTAGGTTTGTGTTTGTCAAAATGAAATTAAACTTTTCAGTTAACGTCCACGATTATGCTCTTTCGGCTAAGGGAGACGGATGATTAAGACAAGTGAATGATGATGAAAGAATTGGTGGAATGTGAATGTGTGAGGAAACGGACGGACACTATGTTGTCCACCATAATCTTACTTGCCCGAGAATTGAACCCGGCCATGCACCAAAGGTAAGCGCTCTACCACTGAGCTCCCGTTTGTGTTTGTTGGAATCTAATGGCGAGTCTTTACATTCACTTTCAAGCAATGTAATGTTCCGTAAGTCTATACGAAATCACAAAATTAACTGACAGTTTCGAGAATCATGCAAATCTGTTTCGGAAATGAAATCTACAATATGTCGAGATTACAAAGAGAGACGGGCAGAAACGTCGTATTCTCTAGATCTTGTCTTTCATTTTAAATTTTGGCTTTTTCTCTTGCTTTCTCCTATGTTCTCTTTCTAATTCGGTTAGATGGATTGGAGGAACCGAACATGAGCTCCCACAGGGAACCAAATCCGGTACTACTACATCGAAGGTGAGTATACGGTAAATATAGTCACATATTTAATGAAGTTTCTTCACATTATAAAATATACAAACATGTAAGATTTTTAATGTTATAAATAAAACTTTTGGCGGTGGAGTTAATTACTGGTAACTCGGTGAAAATTATGTAAATATGCGAAGAATATGTAAGATTTTGCAGATTGCAGCATATTTTCGTCTGGCACTTAGTAATATTTTTTTTGTCTATATCTTATTTCACATCCATTTAGCTTCTACTATACTGTCACATAAACCTTGGAAATTATGTATATAAAAATAGCCCTGAAATTTTACCATCAAATGACAACTGTTTATACACAAGTACACACTGCTTGTGTATACATAAAAAGAAAAATTGTCAAGTATGCATAGCAGCGAGTTAATGATTTTTTTATTGGTTTGGAGTTGAATGTCCACTTCAGCACCGTGGCTGCACTGAGGAGAACCGAAATGTTGTGAACTATGGTATGTTAACCATATACGCACTACGGATCTCATGTAAACGATATGTTAATTATTTCCCAATATGTAACTATTAAAAACCAGTCCAATTGCCGTACTAACCGGTAAATCCAGCAAAAACGCTCCTTTTCTTCACTGCACCTAACAGTTATCAACTGTTGTACGATTTAAATGTGACGTTATAGTAATACTATTTATAAACTGATTATTTATTTTTGCTATTCAATTCCTAGTTCACCACTCCTGTTAACAACTTTACAGCATATCATAATTATTAGAATTTCAGGAACCACACTACTGACTGAAAAATGAGTAAGATTTTAAACGAAGTCTTCAGTCTGGCATTAAACTAAAATCCAGGGGTTAAGTTGAAGACTGGAACTCGTTATATTTTGTATGAAGAAACCGGACAAAAGAATTTAGTTTCCGAATAATTCTGGTTAAATTTAATGATGATAGTAAAACTTAGTTAATTCTTCCCCTCACCATTATTATTAGCTTGACAATGATAATGTGTGTTTTCCAATATGATAAACGCAATAAACTGTGTAGGATCAACCTGCGTACGTTCAGAAACTTAAATAAAGATTCTTTTACAAATTAAAATCTAAAATGTAGAATTATGAATTCTTATAGTTGTATATTGAAACTACATTTAAGATAAAATTTGCATTAAAGTTGAATTGTATGCGAAAATAACATACAATTCAACTTTAAGGTGATAACATGAAGGTGAATAGTTGCAATTCTCGCATACGACAAAAGCCTCAAGCTACGTTCCAAAGTGAGATCAAACTAATATCGGCAATGTGGAGGGATGAGCAGAAGCAAAACAAGCAAAGATAAATATACATTAGTTTTAACAGTAACAAAAATCGATAAAATTTATGGGAAACACTACATTTAATGTTATATGTAACTATCCTGCCTCCTCTGGATTTAATTTAAATATGTGCACAGTAACTGTAACCAATATATAGCAACAAGCGAATATTTTAGAAAAACGGAAGTGTTGGTGCAGATATCAATGTTAGCTACGAGGCTAAGTATGTTTTGTAGTTATGGTAAGCAGACTTAACAGATGTAAGAAGCTTCTGAGTAAGTGGAACCAGTTCTGGCCTATTTCCGAATTTCTTCATCCCTAACTATGAACTCTGAAACTATGCACTTTTCGCCATAGGTCCATATAAACTTTTTCTCTTATTTTGATGTGAGGAATCACCTCTTACAGTTTGTCGGTATAGTTCATTAACACCCTGTATAAAGCAATCGCGAAACTTTACACATGTACTAGAACCGGAGATATTTGAAGTATTCGAACATGATAAAGCATAATAAAATAACATATTACAGTATCATTATGACGGGACTTCTGATTACGAGTTCTCTTAAATCTATCAAAATGCTCTCTTCAACTAAAGACTAGGATTATCATTTCTGCAACATCATTTCATCGGAATACATTTTAAACTATTTCAAACCTCTGTAATACTAATATGTTTAGCAGTTTCAATTTATAAAAAAGGTTACAGCTCCACGGTGACAGGAAAAGATACAGAATACTTTAGTAGATTTACTTTTTCCTCTCAAGCTTTCTCTATCGCTCAAGCGAAAACTGAAGAAAGTTCACAACATTTATTCATCCAAATTCAAAATGGTAATTCTGCCATTGTTCTGTTTCGAATGCACCAAATACAAAGTACACTATGCTCTGTTATTCAAAACTGTTATGACTTACTATCCTCTATCAGAGTTTGTTTTGAGTAATAATGCAATCGTCTCCTCAGCCTATGCGCAAAGGCTTGCGAACATAAATTCCATGCATTAATTTTTCTTGCGCAAGCCACACCAAGGTTCCCACTTATTTGGCGACCATGAATTCCACTTTTTCCAGGGTCTCCAGGTCATGGCTTACAAATTTCCAGCTTCATATACAGGGCAAATCAAAATGATGGACCCGATTTCAGAAATTTATTCTGCGAAATCTAATGAACATATTTTATTGTGAGACATGCATTTTGAAAGGTTAACTTGTAAAGTTTTAGTTTCCACGCAGTTTCCACTTTCTAGCACAAAGAGTAAGCTGCGAGCAGTTACGGTAAACGGCGTTGACTGGAAAACAGAGATCTTACCGAGCGAAGTAGCTCAAGTGGTAGAGCGTTGGCTTCGCATTCGGGAGGTCGTGGATTCGATTCCCGTTGCCGACCATCCTGACAGGTTTTCCAGGGTTTTCCTCAGTCCTACCAGGCAAATGCCGGGATGGTACCTGCTAAACAGGCTCTGGCTGATACCTTCCCAAATAATTTCCATTGTTATTATTATTATTATTATTATTATTATTATTGTTGTTGTTGTTGTTGTTGTTAGATATCCAGTACAAAATGGCCTCTGAGCTGTATCTGGTGATTGTTAAATAAATAAATATGTGATTACTGCAATGACATCATCTGTAAATACTGGCTTGATGTGTGTCGTGTTACGTAAGGTGCTCACATACAACACTTGTGATATGTTAAGAAAAAAATTTGACAGTCTACCATTCTTAGCTTAGCACATATCTCACAATAACCTATGTTTATTCGATTTCACAGAATAAATTTCTGAAATTGGGTCCATCATTTTGACTTGCCCTGTATAATGTAAAAAAGCAACTATATTTTTCCTGATCACGGGGGTTCCTAAACTACTATGCATGTACATGTGTGTAGGTAGAGAAATTCTGCAAAACATAGTATTTTATAAAATATCCCTTATCAAATAGTCGGGTAAATAAAGAAAGAGACATGAGTTCTGAAAACTAAAGATCACTATTTAAAATTATCTGACTTTTCCAAGTATTTCAAATTTTCATGAAATCCTCTGGCTTAAGAGTAAATTCCCGGACTTTTCCAGGTTTCCCAGGTCGGTGGGAACCCTGTACATGCTCCCATCTTATATATCGATTCAATTATCCGCACTATATTTCGTAACAATATATTGTGGGGATCCACCTAGTAGTTCCTCAATTCACTCATTTTGCACCAAGTATATTTCTCAAACTATTATTTTGCTGAACTATAGAGTATTCCAAAAATATGAACTCATTAGTTTTTAATTAAACTTTTTTTTCCCGTTGTAACAAATTCTTATAGATATAAGAAGCCTATAAGTACAAGAATGTGTGTGAAAAATAATATTGGGCATACTGTTACAACTTTGTATATCACAGCAGTAGCAAACTCGAAAAACTGTATTTTCCGTAACATTTCGCAATACTTCTCGAAAGAGATAACTAATAAGAGTCCAGTATCCTCTGAGTGATATTTGCTAATGGACGCTACAGAATACATATCTGTAATTAAATCAGACACTCACTTTGTATCCAAAAATGATTATTTCTTTATATAATTTTGGCCCTCTTTGGAGCCTTCTCGAGTAACGTTATACAAGTAATACTACAAATTTAAAGATGATTCTGTGTTCTTCAATGTTCCAGGAAAATCCTCTGCGAGGATAAATAGTGAGAGGCTGGCTTCGGAGAAGAATTAATCAGTTTTCAACACAAGGTGATTCAATGTTATTTAATCATTTGAATGAGTTTGTTAAAGAGAAGTGGCACGCGAACAGCCACAACTGACTGAATGACTCTGATCAACAAGTTATTCTGTAATGTGAGGTTAGGGCTCTTATTATTATTATTATTATTATTATTTATTTATTTATTTATTTATTTACTATTAGAACGACGAAGGAATACTTGTACATATGTTGTACGTTTTTGAGACATTATTGACAAAGATTGGCTCCAAAATAACTGTTGCAACCTGTTACATTGGAAAGTAGAGCACGGCATTAGCACACAAGATGTTTCTAGATCGCCAAGTCTTGAAAAACAGCTGGCCTCCGAAATCTCTAGATCTCAACTCCTGATATCTTTCCTTCAGGATTCTTATAGCACATTGTGTCCTACTTCCTGGTCTAGTGGCTAGCGTGTACGTGTACGTGATCTCAGGTTAAAATGTTTGGTGAGAGAGAGAGAGAGAGAGAGACGATCATTCACAAATTAAATTTCACGATCATTCATTTTCACTATTCATCCATCCTAAAGGGCACAATGTGGGACGTTAAAAAAAGCACATTGTATACAGGAACAAACCAAGAAAACTAGCTGCTCGGAAAGGAAATTTATGAATGGCAACTGGTGATCTCATAGGAATCTCTGGAGAAGGTTACGAAAAATTTAGTTTTTCCAATTCGTCGATGTCATGTAAATGATGGGCATTCACCCAATGTTATTTTTGACAATTTTTCACCTGTAGGCTTTTTATAAGTGCTATATCATCTAAGGAGTCATTTAATAAACAAAGCAAATGAATTCACAACTTTTAAGGCATCACGTAAATTTGAATATTTAATATAAGCCACCATGCACAAAATGCTTTTAATTTTACATGAAACTATTATTACCATGCACCTATAATTTTTGTTTAAGCTAAACAATCAAGTAAATTGTAATACTAATTTTTAATTCTAATTCCAAAATAAATCTTGAATTTTCAGACTTGCGGTTCTTCCCTGGACTCTTGGTCATAGGGGATAAAATAGTTGAAATAACAAGGTATTAATTAATTAAAGGAATAAACATACCGGGTGGGGGGGGAGATAGTACAGAAATATCTTGTGACACTTGAGATTGCTGGAGCGTCATATTACCACTTAATAAATCCAACTTCAGGAACCTCAGAGGACACACAGTTTTAATTACTGTTTTCAATGAGTCCGTTCTTATCTTGCTTCATTTATCCGCTCTTATTTTCTTGATTATTTTACTTTATTTTTCCTGACTTAGAGGATTTAGAGAAAGATGAAAACTTGCAAGCGCAACAATAATTTTAAAAAAATACAATTAAAAATTAACTAAGTGACCTGATAGTATTTCTGAACATGCTTTAATATCGATTTAAGAAATGTGCAGCTTATTGCTTCTTACAATTTGACATACTGACTAACATATCGACTGCTACGATTTTCTAAACCGTATAATTAAATGATTTTTTGGTGTTCCATTCGTGGTTTATTTATTTATTAATTATTTTTTTAAAACTTACGTTTCAAACACACTGACTGATTTAAACTACTAGTTGAGCAAAACAATAAGTATATTGTAAAAAAATTAACATGTAACAGTTTCGCCAATTATCCACTTTGGCTTCATCAGACTATTTCTGATCTCTTCATCTGACAGATAGTGTGATGAAAACAAAGACGATAGTTGGCGAAACTGTTACGTGTTAATATTTTTTTTACAATAAACACACAGTTTTGCTCAACGAGTAGTTTAAATCAGATTTAAGTCCGTTAAATGCAGAGCTTGTACGATGGAAAATATTGCACTGCCTGAGTACATCATCTCAGTTTTACTAATTTGGAGAACTGTTGTACAATTATTGTAATGTAATTTAATTGTTATAATTTTACATTTCAAAATTAATAAAATATTTTTATAATTCACGGTTTCATTCGAATTTATAATGTAACTATTTTCTTTATTATTATCTTTTTTATTATTATTCTTATTGTAATAAAACATTCCAAATATCCCTTAGTTTCAAACTTCCTCTCCATATTCATGAGTAGTTATACCAATCCTCCAAATTGTCCACGGGTATATTCATACTCTTCATTTGCAATACCTCTAATAAAACAAGTCTGTTAAATAAATACCGGATAATAATAATTCATACGCCACTTTTACAGATCAAACAAATACTACGCTCCATGAAAGATTAGTCAGTCCACGTACTTATTCAATTCCAGATGAATGTGGCCTAACATACATTGGACAAACAGGACGTACAATAAAAACCAGATGTAACCAGCATACAAGACATATACGATTAAATTAACCAGGGGAGTTAGCATTATTGCAACATGTACTAGATTTTTTTAAAAGGTATGTCCCTTATATGTTGATCTACTTAAAAATATAAAGGTTATTAAGAAAAGCAATGGCAATAAAATTACGTGATAGCACATTGAACAGAAAGGAAGTTTGAAATTAAAGTGATATTTGGAATGTTTTACAATAATAATAATAATAATAATAATAATAATAATAATAATAATAATAATAATAATAATAATAATAATAAATGTTACATTATAAATTTGAATAAACCATGAGTTATGAAAATAATACATCAATTTTGAAACTGTAACAATTATATTACAAGAACTGTACAATAATTCCCCAAATTAGTAAAAATATGACGATGAACGCTCAGTGCGTTTGAAATGAAATGAAATCTTTAAATTTTACGTCCCACGGTTAGGCTAAAAGAGACTATGATGATGAGAGATGAATGAAATGGTAGAATGAAGTGGGAGGAAACGGGAGAACCCCTGGAAAACCCACGAGCACGGTGTTTGTCCACCACAAAGTCCACACGGCGCGATCTGGGATCGAACCAGGGACCCCAAACACCGGAGGTTAGTGCGTTTGAAAGGTACGTTAAAATAAATAAGACTGACGGAACACCAAAAAATTAGTTAATTTGATTATACCGTAGATATCTCCGTGAAAATTGTGTATCTAATCAGTTTGTACTCCCTCGTAAGTTAATGGGAATATTAGTAACTATATGCCGAACATATCGAGCTTATTACGGAACACAAACAAAACTGTTCTCTACGTTTGCGTAAGACAAATCCAGTTCATAATTTATGAGTTTTCCATCACGGATTTTTATTATCAAAGTAGTATTAGTAAATTGTGATCACTTTATTAATAAATACTTTAGTAGTAAAGTATTTATTATTATTTATTTATTTATTATCAGAGCGTTCACTAAAGTAGTATAATTTATTGATTTTTTTTAACAAAAGTAATTTTTGTGTGTTTGTACTGAAGTACGTAACTGCCACTGAAACCGCAAAGTTTCAATTTATACCGATCATTTCTAACATTCCGTTTGATTATTAAGCTTTTCTTTTTCGATTTTTTGGAAAGAAATTGAGGATCGCATACTGCACAGTCATTAATGACATATACATTTCTGAAATATCAATAAAATTGTCAGTGTGCTTCTCGGAATGGTTAGTCTTACCGAAATTTCACTATTTTGGACACTACAAATATTTCTCATTCGAAAGTTTTATTTATTTATTTATTTTTCAACATAAACAAACACCATACTATTGGATTGTTACAATTTACAACGATAACGTGTATTTCCCATGTATTTTCTTTTTTTTATCTTACGTACTTATTCAGGCAAAGTTCTATTTTATCTGGCACTAGCTACAAATTAGAAGTAGTAGTAGTAATTAGTGTCATGAATAATCTTGTTTTGTAAATGTTTATTTTTCCGCTGCTAAGAAGAAATTTTTGTTCATTCGTTGTTATGACAGTGATCCGGTTACTAAAAACAGTTTCTTTACCATGTACTAGTTTATAAATAATTATCAAGATATAACTAAACAAGACGTCGTATAATAACAACGTGTATAGCAATACTGTAAAGCTATAAATAATTATTGCAAATATATAGTGTGTTTAAGTGATTGAAATGTGTGTGTAATACTTTAGAGTATACTGTAAGATTTTAACAAATCGAACTTGTTGGTGACGTAATAAATTAGTAGTACAGTCACCCACATAAGTACCTGGACCCCAAGTAATGAAATTATAACAGTCATGGGTCCAGGTACTTATGTGGGTGACTGTACAATATAGATAAAACGATTAGAGCAGTTTTCGATTTTCTAGTAAATTATTCTTAATTGGGTGTATGATAAAAAGAGAACCCCCTGAAGAATTTGCTAGAAATGTTCTGTTTAAACTTTGGCTATGATTCGTTGACCACTAGGTCTCTGAATGTATCGACAGATAGGGCTATTTCAATGTCCGGATTTGAAAATTAAAAATTCATGGCGACAAATATGGAAACTTCATCGATTTATATATAGGGGACACGGTGGCTTAGCGATAGAGCATTCACTTCTGGTGCAAGGTGAGCTCCCTCGTTCCCAGTCCATGTGTCTTATCTGGTGGACAATATCGTGTCTGTAAGTTTTCTCGGGGTTCCTCCGTTTCCTCCCATATAATTCCACCAATTCTTCCATAATCATTCATTTTCATCAATCAAATCTTTGTTAGCTTAAGGGTATAATATTAAGATGTAAAAACTAAAAATAAATCCTTTCATTTGATCAGTATGAACTATTAAAACAAATCGATGTGATTTTAAGGTATCAATATTTCAATGCTTGAAAATATCAGATGGTACTTCAATCCACACCAAAATACGCATAGTTACAAATACCAAAAATACTTATGAGGCACACAAGGGCCATGAAACGTGTAAATTTCAAATTTGATTTTTTTGGTATCATACGAGAAATTGTCCGCTTGAAGGCAAAATAATACGTAAGTCTACAGCTAGCCGATCCTATTTTCAGAGTTTGATACAGCAATCGGGCATAACCTACAATTACTGTCAGTCAGTAAGTTCTAAGAATTCAGGTTTAATTATATGCACTGAAAATTTCTGTCTACGTCTTTTCAATAAATACGGTATATAACTACATCATGCAATCATTATTTTTTTGGACGCGATAATAAAATAATAATATATTTAAACATGCAACAAATATTTTCGTTCTAATAGCCACCAAACATGCAGAAAGCCAATTGAGTGCGTTTCAAAACAGAAATAATTTATCTTAACTTAAATCTCTTAAGTGTCTATAAGACAACTATAGGCACCAATACACCAAACAAATGCAGTGTTAAAAAAGAAAAAAAAGAACACTGCATAGAAAAACAAGAATTAAAACCAAGACTTTCGTGTGTAGAAGAAAAAAATGCACACTGTTAAAAAAATATTTCTTTTGGCAACATGTACCTGGAGACTGCAAAATGGCTGCCACTTCCCGATGTCCCTCATCATTTCGTTCCCGTGCTTTATCCAATGGAGTTTTGCCATCCTCGTCACGCAAATCAGGGTTGGCTCCGTGTCGCAGAAGAACTTTGGCAATGGCAGGCCGACCGAAGCAGGCTGCATAGTGGAGGGAGGAAGACCTTTGGCCTGCATACAAGTCAACATTATCACATACAAGCTCTCATCCTTAGTATTCTTTTGTAAATAAATAATTTTCAATTAGTTTTCAGTTGTAAATAACTACTATGCTGTCCAATATAGTACATCTGAGTCTTGCTATTACATGTATTATATTAAAAAAATAATAAGCATATGAAATAAAAAACTTAAAAAGAAAAATCAAAACTGAAATTTATGTTAATAGTGCCTATTACACAAAACGTAAGACAGCAAAAGCTAGCATATTACAGACAGCAACATTAACTAGTATTCTTGAGTAATACATGCGAGGGGAATAAAGGAAAATAATAAAAAATCTAAAAATACTCATAAAATAGTTTAGTGTGCACATACACTGCTATTGCAAAAAATTAACACACCTATTATTATTATTATTTAGGGAAACTGGTATACTACAGGAGGAAACAATACAGAGGGAACGGAACTAAAAAGAATTCACACTAAGTTTCACACAACACTCTTCACACACTCCATATATACCTTTATTAACATCCGCACCTCTTTCACATAGGAACTCTACCATTTCTTGGGTACCAAATGCTGAAGCCCAATTTAAAAGAGTTTGCCCCACATCATCCATAAAATTAACTTCAATACCTAAAATGAGATTAAAAGTATTTTTGTGATTATATATATATATATCAACAATATACTTAAACATTTCTGACATCACAACAATTCTGTAACCATTAAAAATAAACCTTAACAGGAAAGTAATTTAGTTCAGTTAACTGACTAGATACGAGGGGTCAGGTTAAGTTAGGTTTCATTTCTTGAAATTTAGCGTCCCTTTTGAGCACCGGAGGTGTACAAGACGTAGACCTAAGGTTTAAGAAGATTTGAATCATCGTAATGCGCTCAAATTTCAATGTTTTTCTACTGGGAATCGAAACCCGGGACCCCTTGCATCGAAGACGCACCTGCTAGCCACTAGAACTTGGTTACGTTAAGAAAATTGGACTCGGGTAGATAAGAGTTAAAGAATAAAGTGCTGTATTCAATGTAAGCTGGTCGAAGAGTTCATACTGTTATGGGTTCACTCAAAAAAATATTAATCGTCGAATTTAGTCCAAGTCAACACGTAGATAAGATGTAAGTTTGTGGTGAACAACGAAGTATCCGTGGGTTTTCCAGAGGTTCTGCCATTTCCTCCCACATTGCTATTTCATCCATTATGTCAAAATCATTCACCACCATTACTTATCCATCTCCTATACCTTGAATAGTACAACCACGGGTAGAGATCTGCGCATCTATTAGTTCATATGTGGATGGCGGATAAAAATGTGAACGTTCATGAATTTTAGTGATCTTTCTTCTACATACTATTACTTATTTACATTTTGTAAAAAGTGTGATTACTCTTTCATGATAAATAACAAAGAATAAAATAAAATTTCATTAATTATTTTCTCTTTTTCTTTGCTTTAAAGCCCTACAATAAATATTAAATGCTTTTGGATTTGATTTTGAGTTTAGCATCCTCTTCAGCACCGAGGCTATATGAGATCTGGATCTACAACTTAACTGGGATCCGAACCACATGATCTCCCGTTGGGTATCGAACGAGGGTGCCACAGGCGCGTGCGCTAACCGCTTAAAAAGGAGCTCTAAATTTTAAGTGCTAATCTGATTTTAGGACAGTCTGAAACTCCACCATCCTCCAATTTTCCTGACCTGGTTTCCTCTGATCATCATTTGTTCCCAAACTTGAAGAAGAAACAATTCAAAAGACATCATTTTGAGGACAATTCTGACGTCCAACATGATGCGGAGACAAGGTTTTTGGCGCAACCAAAGGGAATTTTATTTGTCACTATTAGAAAAGCTGTAACATTGCTGTACCAAGTGCACTAGTCGCAAGGGCTAATAAGTTGAATGACGCAACCAAAGGGAATTTTATTTGTCACTATTAGAAAAGCTGTAACATTGCTGTACCAAGTGCACTAGTCTCAAGGGCTAATAAGTTGAATGACTGCGTAATTTCATTCCTCTAGCTCTATTCTTTCTGGGTAGGCCAGGAATATCTTCTTAGCACCACCTAAGGAAGTTACATTATGGAAGTTACATATATGGAAGTTACATTATGAACCATCATTTGTGTGTGTAACGAAAATTCAATTTTCTCAATTGTAAGAAATACTTCGTTTCAAATATTTTTTAACTGTCCAATTCTATGAACCAGACATTGTAAGACTGGGCTTAACTGTTTCGTTATACGGAAACCTGGTTATATTTTCGTTAAGTCTGAGAAACTTACCAAACTAGTACCTCAAATTTAGGTCCAACCAACCAACCAAGACCAACTGGAATTTTAAGACCTTACAATTTTTACTTTTTATTCTTGAACGTACATATGGGAAAGTATCTATTATTAAAGGTCTCTCAGCAATGACTCACCCCTCTAATACGATTACCAGTAGTCACTGTGTTTTATCTATTGTCAAGTTAATGCACAAAAGAACAAATTGGGAAGGGTAGGAATCAATGGTTTAATGGTAAAGTCAACTTGCGGTGGACAAGATCATGTCTATCTGTTTTCTCGGAGTAATTCTGTTTCCTTCCACATTAATCTTCTATCAATTTTTCTATCACTCATTTGTGTTTACCATTTGTCTCCTTTAGCCTACAATGTATATCAATGAGATGCTGACCTAAAGATTTCATTTAATTTTATTTAAATTAACAAACTTGGTTGGATCAACTCAGCTCACCTTGTCAACTCGATACCATTACACGATTTTTATTATTTTTCTTTCTTTCTACCTTGAAATAGCGTCAGCATCGAACAAATATCAATGAGTTTCTTCTACGCTCAAAATTTTGAATTATTTTTCAAAGACATGCTGTCTACCCAGTGGGTTCTTTGCAATTTTCCCCACTCTGTCCTTTCTGATTCCCAAACTCAGCCTCAAGTTTCTTCTTCACATTGGGGGATGAACAAATAAAAATGTGAATCTTAGCTATTGGCAAACGTTAATCAGTGTTTCAGAAAAACATCAGAGATAAACTCTAAATGCGAATAGTGATAGCACATAAGGAACAACCTATAGTATAACACCAGTAATTTTTCTTCTCACAGAAGAAAGAGATATGGGAACATTTTCTCTCTTCCCCTTGTAATAGCTGCAGTGAGGCCTACAGGCCTTACTCGTGTTAAAAGTCATTAACTGAAAACATGCTACTTTACTTCGTGCTTTTCCGGTGGAGACACTCGGTAGAAAAAGAATAAAAACTATCAGGCCAGCTATTGAGTGAGGTTTTCTTGGGTTTTCTTCATTCACACCAGGCAAATGCCGGGATGGCACCTCACACAATGGTTCCCGGCCGCTTCCGTTCTTTCATATTCCCTCCTTCTTCCCCAATCCTTGGGCAATGTGTGTCTCATACGTGAGGAACCAACATGGTCATAGATGCCGAAAGCCCAGGAATCAAATTCCTAATACTACTTCGTACTTCAAGTAAACTTTGTGAATCATTATAACTTTAACGTAATTTACATTGCTATAGAAAGAATACTTTGTATTTTCTGTCTGTCGCAGAAAAACTGAGCTTATACAGTGGACTCTTTTTAATTCGAAGTCCAAGGGGACACGAAAAAACTTCGAATTATCCAAAATTCGAATTATCCAACAACATTCATTTTCACATATATAACAACAAACAAACCAAAGTACTGTGCATCAAAAACATATTCATATGGTGTAGACTTTACCTTTAAAGCAGCTTATTATTTGCGTGATCAAATACCGCAAACTAACAAACGACATTAACTCCACTAATTCAAACTACGTGTACAATGGAAAATATATTTATGTACAACACTTCAACATACATTGAATAGCCCAAACAATTAAACACCAGTAACAATTTGAATGTTCTGTTCTCACTTTTAAGAAGTCGTAAACCTCATTTGCTTGAATTTGATTGTTTTTGTACGGTCAATAAATCTTGAATTTAATGTATTGCGAGGAATACGATATAAATAACATTTGGCTGACTTTATCAATAATTCATCTTAAATTTTCAACCAATTCTGAAACAAGATGAGATTGGCACGCGTTCTCTATCTTTACTTCTTCCCCCAACTCACCTTCATCTTTATCATTACATAGATTTTCCATTTATCTTTTGTATTACTCTTCCCTGTGGCTGCATCTGGATAACTGAAAACACGTTAAAACTGTATTTCTCTGTTTACATCTGTCCAACATTAAAATTTTTCAACTGTATTTACTTCGAATTATTCAAAACATAGGTTCAAAAGTTCGATTTATCCACGATTTTTTACTATTGTTTTCAATACTGTTTTCAAGGGGAATGGACTTCTGTTCGAATTATCCAATATTTCGAATTATCCAAGTTCGAATTAACGAGACTCCACTGTATTTCGATTACTTAAAAGATATGTAAAACAATAAGCAACATAATATAAATATATAAATCTGGTACTTGCCACCCGTATCAATAGCTTCAATCAGTGCATCTGTATCTTTACTTCTAATGCAATCGATGAGCTGGCGATGCGTCTTTTCTCCTGCACTGTCCATTCGCCTTAGCCTTGGAAGCTGTCCGCTACTTGACCCTACTCCAGAACGAGATAGCGCTTTTCTTCCCTCAAACAACAGAACTAGCAACAGATCTACTAATCTCATGGAATCTAGGGAACACCTAAAGAAAAGGGAAAAAAATCAGTTAGAATCACAGAAAGAATAAAACTAAACAAACAAAGCTTTCTTCACATTTATTTTCACTACAAATGTCCAAGTATTCTACAATTGAATAAAATTTCTCTTAAATTATCTAGTTAGGCATTTGTGTTAGGTTATCGTCTGTAATACGTTAAGCGGAGTAGGACGGAGGAATGTATTGAAGGCAGACAATGGTGACGCAAAATAGGAGACTTACGTGGATTCGCGGTTAGTTGGCGGAAGTGCATTTAGTGACCAATGTATTACGTGCAATGTTCAAGGTGTTGATAGCCTATAGAACTCATGGGGAAACTACATCGGCGAAAAATAATGGACGAAAAAGAAGCCTCAGAGACAATGACAACAGAATACCGAAGAATATGGTCACTAAAGACACTAGAACGAATGCGGCAAAAATGGCTGGGGAGCTCTATCAGCACCTAGAATATCCTACAGCGATAATTACAATTTGACTCGAGTTGGAGAACATGAACATTTGCAGATGGGTTGTAATTTTCAAACAGCTGATAACCGCCAATGACGATTTAGCGAGAAAAAATTACCTCGAGAGCACGCACGTACGTCTAATATTGTTCGATGAGTTGTCTTCCACTTCATTAACAAAAACAGGTCATGTTTACGTACATCGGCATTTAAAGAATCTTACGTTCTGTACTATCTTCTTCTTATGTCTGTAAAACATGACGATGGCTCGTTCTGTGATATTGTGGGCCGCAATTTCCTGATATCCCGTGAAGTGGTGCTATGGTTCAGATGTAAGTATACATATTAAAACAAACGTTGTTTGTTGACCTGTAATGATTTTTAATTCTACAAAATGCTTTTATTTCGTCAAGTTTCCACCCACTTCATCGGTAGTATACACTATTTACAGAAAACAATTCTACAGTAGAACTATTACTGAGCGAACACTTTTAAGTTTCCACAAAGTGTCTGTGCTTTATGAAACTTCTTACAATGTTGACATACCAATCATATTAAAATGGTCTATAGAAAATTCGGTGCACGGTCATTTCGTTGAAACCTCAATAATGTAAGAAATGAATATGCCTGATGACAACACTACAAATTATAGATAGAAAGATAAAGAAAGAAAAGAAAAAACGAAAAATAAATATGTAAAAGTGTAGCACAAACGTAGTAAGTGTCCGCTAGTAGTATGAAATATCCAACGAAATTCTATACACAGATTGAGAAGGAAGTATAAGAATACCACCGTTAATTTTAGACATTTCATTGGACAGTAACTATTACTGAACGTTTCACAAATGAGGGTTACATAATGCACAACTTCGAAATATGTATTCATTTTCAAATGTACTGCAAATAGTAAATCGCAGGGTCAAACACACAGAATACTTTGCTTGCATAAAGTGCAAGATGCAGAGTTTGTCTGGAGGAAAGAAGACTTTGGTAAGTACGCTTAGAAGATAGGAATTTACTATATAATTAACTAGGTACTGTTATCGTCCTCGTCGACTCCAATGGAAGAAAATTTTTATGAACTAAATTTATAATTCAATCGTAAGGAGGCACAGATTGCTGAAAGTGGTGCTCTCTTTCAACACAGTTCCGATTCTATTTCAATAGAGGTGCTAATGAACACAGCTGAGATCTCGAATTGTTACCATTCCTTATTCTAACAACATTGAAGAAAAGCAATGTATGTTGTATGTTGTACCCCAAATTAAACACACTTCATTCAAATGTTTCGTATTATAATTTTGTTAAAACTGAATGCTTGTTTGAACTGCGGAACTGGCAGCTTTGCATTCGCAGTTATCGAAGCATCGGGATTATTGATAGTTGGTAGTACATAAGTAACAACCCCTATCAAACTGCCACAAGAGAAACTCCAATCGTAGGCTGTAGTTTTTGCGTCTATAGATGACCGTTAACCTTGTACGGACGAGAATGCGTTATCTAACAACAAAGGAAAGTACTGTTTTTAAGTTGTTACGTACGAAAGGCTAACGACGACTATACCAAATTATATCTCACTTAAAAATAATTAACGAACAAAGATACATTTATTATTACGTGAAGAAAAAAGTTATGAACCTAAGAACACACAAAAAATGAAACTTCTTGTCTTCATGTATTAAAAGTGTTACCTCAAAAGGAAATAATAAAGTACATATATCACAGTAACATTTTCATATTGTAAATAGACATTTCAAGTTCAGTTAGATAGTACTTGTAATACAATTCGAATCTACCCTCCTAAATACCCTGTTACATTAGTTCAAGCATTAATTTTTATACACATACCTTTCGTCACCTTTAAGAGCCTTTTCTATAGCATCTGGAAGTTCCGATCTTAATAGATCCTACGAAAAAGAAGCAAGAATGTCAGTAATAACATTTATACAACGTTAATTTCAACATAAAACTGTTTCGGCACCAAAGGAAACTACCCTCAAATTCTTACATTTATTCTATATATATATATATATATATAAATTCTTTGTGCTTGCTCTCAACTAATTGGAGACAGTCATTTGAATTTAACACATACTCCAGTACGCTGAGCTTACACACTGCATGACAATGCTCTAATCTATTCGGTTATTGCCAAGGCTGCAGTGCTCAAGGAACAGTAGCTGATTCAAATGACTTGCTTCCAAGGAACTGACCTAACTAGACAACTAAAACTGATACATTTTTTTTTCCATAGATTACACAATATGTCATGAACACCGTATTACGGTGGCGAGATATTTCAATGTCAGACCACTTTTATAATCGTAAATGGCTTCATCGAACTCGCTTAAATGTCTTCATTCTTAAAAAGTACAGACATTATATCGATTTTATTATTATTCAACAGAATGTAAAAAGTAATAATAATAACGTTAGGAAACAGGAAGTTTATAAGAGTAAAACTTAATCTGGCCATTAAGCGATTTTGCACAAACCTACTTTAAGTTTACGGGAAACATAGGAAAGTCAGTGAGAAATCTTTGCACTTATCATTCGCGTCTTCTTTGTCCTTAAACGTTTCGAACCTGCAAGTTGAAGCAATGAAGGGACGAGGAGAGGATACATAAAACTCAAATTAAAATGGGAAATCGTATAAATTTGTCCACGATTCGTGGAGGTTTTCCTTTTCCCCCTTTATTCGTTGGAAAATCTGATGAGTCCTACGTTAAGTGCGGAAATGAGTTGTTTCTATAAAGATGACACGAGTAGTAAGTGGAAGGATGCATCTATTAACTGATAACACAATATCATTCATATGTAAAAGAAATAAATAAATCATCAATTGTTTTCTCTGCTTCAAAATTTATTTGACTGGTTTTCAGTACCTAAAGTAGTTTGGCCTAGAATCAAATGACTGCTTCCAAGAACTGACCCAGCTGCACAATTAAAACTGATACATTATTCCTTCCATGTGTGGCACTATATGCCATAAATGCCTTGTTATCAGTGTTATTTCAGTGAAGATTCATTTAATCATGATAGAAAATCTTAAGCAGTTTCAAGCAGCATCTGTAGCGATTACTGATAATTAATTACCGCTTTGAATTTATCTGTCTCAATTTTCTTCACATTATAATAGTTATTGATACAAGTCACAATTTGAAGTAACATACTACATTTGGAGAACCATTGCTTACTTGAGTGTGGGGAAATAAATAAAAATCTCAGATTTTATTAAAAGATGATGACTCACTAACTGAAATGAACGAAGAAAAAGATAGATGTCGAAGTGCCAATGTACCGTTTAAATGAATTCCAAAAGGAAGATTATTCAGCTTTTACTGAGGTTAACCCATTGACTACGAGTATTACTGTCAAATATGTTTAACGTTAACTTTAAATGAATTATATAAAGGACGATTACTAAAATATGATACGAATTCCTAAAACATATCACATTACTTTCTGCACGAGGGTCATTTAGACTGAAGTGCAATATGTCTGGGAAATAAAAATGAAATAAGTTATTCATGTGAATATGGTTACATTTCCTCGATATAGTTGCCGCCTGCCTGAACAGGTTTTCAGTTATCTAGCAGACATTGGATGTCGGTGAGAGCTCCATTTGTGGAAAGATTTCGAGTGTATGTCCTAAGGAACGAACAATGCTGGGAATATCACGAAAACGTCCCCAAAGTGGTTCTTTCATTTTTGGGAACAAATCAAAATCGCAGGGGCTTATAGGTGCTTCAGTGTCTTCCAACCTCATTGTCGTAAGTCTGCATAGCACAGGCAATATGACAATTGGCGTTGCCGTGAAGCGGAATTGGTTCAGACTGCATATATGGTTTGTGTCGCAATGCTGGCCACAAAAGTGACTCAGGTACGAGGTAAAGTAAGTAGCATTTACGGTAACCCTTGGTGGGATTTAATGTGAAAGGAAAATGCCTTTGTGATCACAGGACATTATCATCATGACCTCAACATCCAGTGATTTTTGTTTGACCTTTTTTGGTCGTAGGGATGCCGGATGGCACCATTCAGTGGACTGGTGTTTCAATTTTGGTTTGTAGGATTTTCTCCATGTTTCGTCAAATGGCAATAATGAGGTGCAGGAAATCAACACTTTTCTGCGCATAATGTTCAAGATGTAAGCGTGCATATTCCCATCGGTGCACCTTTTGGACCTTAAGTCCGGAATGCGGTACCTTCCTAGCTGCAATCTTGCGCATGCCGAGATCGCGTGTTAGTTACCATGTGGTACACTGACGCAAATGAATTATTTCGTTATTAACCAGTTCACTGCATGTCCATTGCCGATCATTTTCCAGAATGTTCGCAGAGCTTCCACATGATGCTGATCCGCAACCGTTCAAATATGGCCACCACCATGTTCTCTGTCTGCTGAGTAGGGCTTCGCTCCGAATGCTACAGCCCATCTCACAGCCTGCCAATAAGGTAGAGCACTGTCCCACACGCCTCATGTAATCCTTTATGGATTAAGATGTAAATTGGGCTTCGTGCCACCTGAAATTTGATGAAAACATGTTGTTCTGCACGAGTAAACATTGTTTAGGGCAGTATGTAACTATGTTCACTGTATCTATTGGCCACACACAATGTAATACGGAAACACAAACACGTCGACAATATCACTACACTATCCAGAAATATACTATGTCTCTCGCTTCAATCTAACTGACCCTTGTATCTTATCTTTATACATTCGCTTGGAATTAATAAACTGATATATGCCAGTCAATCAGACAATAAATAAATAAATAAATAATTTATCGGTAATTTCCCAACTATATTTCACTCACGTTTGCTGTTGTGACCTTCTTTGGGGGAACTAACTTCCTGAGGAAAATATTGGATTTAATTTCAGATAACCTAAATCAAACTAGCAGGACGTTATCTACGGTTGTTTACACTGCTGTTTGAGTGTAATTTACAACGGTTATATCAACAAAACTTTTTCTTTTTTACAAGTTCAGGAGAATAAAAGGGATATTTGTTCTTACATCTATACAGAAGATTAAAATAGGGACATGGAAAAGGGAAAGTTGAAGATTTGACCTCAGGAAATTCGCACCCTCGAAGCAGTTCACAGCAGCTAACATGAGTGAAATACAGGGAATAAAATAAAAGGCACACATAACATAGTTGTGTAAAACATGAAATGCTAACATATTAATAAGCTGATGATACAGAAAGAATAATACTTATATTAAAGACTTACATGAGTGATACTTGGTGACCCTCTGCACAGAGTGGATAACAAACTAATGATAGTTGATACAGAAGCAGAAGATTTAGTTTCTGGGGTACTTGTGGCTGATGTAACACTCGGAGTAACAGCTGTAAATATAAAGATCCAAGAGTTTGTATGTTATTCATACTCACTTGCACATAGCTATATTGTGTTGTTACTCGCCAAATGTTATGTTTCATGTTTAAAGCAAATTACATGTTTAATGAAAAAAAAAAAAAGTTTTACTTACACGTTAAGAAATGTTAGTACTATCAAAAGAAAGTTTAAATCCATAATTTGAGTAATCATCTTAGGCATTACACATTTTCCTAACAGAGCCAACGTTTCGCTCTCTCGAATTTCTTTCAAATTTTACCATTACTATGTAAAACAGAGTGTATCATATACAGTTCAAACGCCATAAGCAATAATACTTTACCACCAGAATCATTTCATTGTCAGCTGAATTTAGTGATGAAGTTAGAAACTAACGCTGCTATACAGTAAAGCGTATTATCGCCTAAAAATGTTTAATTTCGAGTTTACTGTTCCACATAGATGTAAATTTATCAGCCCATACTAGTTGAATCTCAGCAAGTTACAGGTATCCAATCATTGCTCTCAGACTGAAGTTTATAGAATTTTAAATTTCTCTAGTTTACAGAGATTTTAGATTTCTCTACTCGTGACATCTGCACCAAGATCTTTCATGGCTTCGCGCTTACGTCTTGTGTGAAACAGCAGTTCTTTCACTGAATGCTAGTACAGAAATGTGTTTTCAGTTACCATGCATCAAATGTTACTGCTAACGTAAGGTAGGTATATACACGCTATCAAAAATATTTAGGTGGATTGACGCAGTGTATCCTCCATTTCACCTTTACTTACGGTACTGTAAGCCATGCTTAGTCATTGATGTTTGTAACTTAACGAACGTATGTTCGTGAGAACCTCCATTATTGATACCCATCCAATCTATTGTGTGCCCAACAAATATGCGATCTAAATCACACAAAAGTAATATTTATCATTACGATTTTAACAACTATGTAATCAAACCTCATTCAAACGCTTCGCAATAATTAATTTGACAGAGGAGGGGGTTTACATTTATCTATGTATTTTATTCGAAAGGTTATTATATATCACAGAAGAAACACTATTGAGTGAAACGATTCTTGAAGTGAATATATAAACGTTCACGTAATTTTTATCGTGGATACACTTTTCATAAAACCCGATGTTGATAATATATATTTTTAAAATATTCCTCATATGAAGGGTAAGGGGAAAAACAAGGAATGTCCATGTGTGTGCTTTAACGGGTGCTTTATACTATCATTTGGTGACTCTTGGTACTATTTGACTATACCATTCATGCGTAGATGTAGAAAATTTAATGTTCATGTAAAAAGGGGCAAAAGATTTGATTAACCCTGTTCTTTATTACGCGGTTTTCAAAATTAAAACGCCGTTTTCTCGAAAATCCAGTTTTGTGACATTCCTTCTTTTTTCCCCATACCCTTCATATATTGCTTGCAACTGGAAAATGTGCCATACCTAAACTCTAAAAACAAACTCACTACAGCCAGAGTTGTAATCACTCGGTCACGTGAGCTCGTTATTTCTTGATAATGTTGCTGGACTGAATTAACGAAACTGTGTGACAAGCCCCCTAGTCTGGTACCAAACAACTTAACGTGCTTATTAAATATTGTCCAAAGAAACAATTTTTGAGATGAACCAAATCAGTAATAATTAATGCATAACATTCTTAATACTTAACGAAAGAATCATTAAAACCATTACACATAAGTACTGAACAAATAAACAGCGGAATTATTCATAGCTGAAAGCAATAATAGATACACCACCATTATCTTTCGCGAATCGCGTTTGATGATTATTCCCACATTAAAATGCATTAGTCACATACACAGTATTCCTTTAAGATGATTATCAAATCCGAATCACTCAGCCGTGTTAGTTTATTACATTTTTTTTATTTTTTATATAGGACACAAGATTACATAAAATGTCTTCCACAATGATTGAAAGTTACATTCGGTCCCAACGCACATTTCTTTATAATTTCTATTAACAATATAACAACACACGCTAAACAGCATTGATTTCTTCATTTGTACTGGACTATCATTATTAGAATCATAATCGCGAATTGTTCCTTAGATTATCAGTGTTATTAATATTCCGTACCAATATAGATGTTGGGGGCAAATAAATCAACTAAAATATATCTATGCTCACCGCTTCTAATTATTCTTTTTTCCTATCGCCGGCGTTTATATTAATTCAAACGTTACTGACTTATTATTCGAACACGTAAATTAGTTTCACCTCTTTATTTCACATATAAACAATTTATAATAATAATAATTATTATTATTATTGCTTTACCTTTCATAGAACAGCTCTTCAGGTACTATTATAAATTCCTTAATCTCAATTAATCAACATAAACATTACAAATATGTTCGAAAGTTCAAGTCAAAAATTCGTGTAAATTAATGAGACACAAATATAGCAACGAAATGCTAAAGACCAATGTCGATATTGAAGTCACCAGAAAACTGAAAATTCAGCCTGAAGGTATTGAACAGTTTTTCGATATTAATTTTCATGATTTTTGACTAAAAATAAACTCAACAGAAACTAAATTTTATCATACAACTCGGAACTGGTATACATTACGTTAAATTCCTGAAGAGAGAATTTTAATCCAACCTATTAAACTATTACAGGAATACAAAACAAAAAATCTACGGAAAAAGTTAGTGAATTTGTATCTCACAGACATTAGTTTGTACGATGAATTTAAATCGTAAAGGAAATCAGCTTCTTAAATATGAAACCTTTCCAACACATATAAAATGAAAACAGTATTACATTTGTTAGTTTTCAGTTTAGCGCACCTCACACCAAAGAGACTATACGAGACGCGGAGCTCGGATTAACGTGGGATTCGAAACACATGAGCTACCGCCGGGAATCGAACCCCGGTCTTATGCCAACTACACAACCACAAGGGAGCTCGAAAACAGTGTCACATAATCTAAGATGAATTCTTATATGACTTTTAAATATCTCTAATTTCAGTATCTTGACACTGAATGATGACGTGAACAGATATAACAGCACTTTTTTTTATTTATCATTTTCATCAAGATTTACACTGAATTGGTCCAAAATTTCAGATATTTAACAAGTGAATGAAGAAATTTAGAAGCTTTACCTCCAGTATAGCACACATCTGTGTATGATAACTCGATAGAGTACTCCAATTAACAGTGTTAAGGAAGAACATTAGAAAAATGAAACACGAAATATTTCTTGGGACGAGTGTCACCCTAAAGAACACCAGGTGTGAATAACTTTTCTTAATACCTTATTCACAAGTATCATTTGTGGTAGGATAATTTCGGGGTACCAAAAAACCTACCAACAAAATACTCACCTGGTCCTGATCCCGTTGTGGCTGCCGGTCCAGCAGCATTGGAGAGTCTTGTAAGCAATTCAGTGACAAGTCCATGCTCAGCCAAAGGAGCTGGATCAACTCCTCTTCGAGTGAAACGATCAGCGAGAGATGCAAAACACCTTAAAGCTCCATCTGCAACCTACAATTAGAAGATTGTTGAATCCTTAGTATCAGATCGTAAAAGGTACACTAATGATCCCTGCCTCTCAACACATGTTCTTCAATGAACAGACTCAATTTCTATTGATAAAATTTATTACGGCAAATTCAACCCGTAAGTTTCACCTTACATATAGACGGATAGAGCAAAGCAACCCCAAAGCAAAAAAGAAGAGTAGGTACTTGCCAGAAAATGGTAAAAACATCACCCCCCAATATATATATAAATATAAAAGTTTTCGCAAAACGCTTCATCAGATAAGAAAGAAAAAAGTGGGAACAAAAGATAGATTATAAAACAGAAAGGTAGCTGTGATGTGACTGTATTCCACTTTCCTCATCTTTTTCCTCTTTATTTGATGAAGTATTTTTAGGAAAAGGGCTTACACTTTTTCAAGTTGTATTTTCACTATTTCCTGTAAATAATTCGTTATATATAAATAAGCTCAAAACATGGCCACTTCGCTTTTCTCTATCTTATTGCAGATTTATTCAGATCATTAATAGCTCAATTTTCGCTGCCAGCATTGTCAAGATAGGCACGAAAAAAATTAGTTACGTCGGGTCAGGGTGGATTGGACTTAAACATAGGTAATAACTAGAGAGTCCCCGAATTACTAAATTTGACATATTCATACTTATGTAAGAAAGTTTCGATATAAGTAAAATTTACAAGTGGTACTTACAACTGAAGTAAGGAGTAGTATTAAACTTCTACAGAGTAAAGTCTATTTTAAGAGCCATCTAGCGAGTGAGGCACGAACTAATTAGGTAATTAACTATTGTTGAACTATTATTTAGTTATTTTTTTACCATCAGTGTTGTGGAAATATAAGGTTTTGTACCCTATTTATAAAGTATATTACATGATTGAGGTTTTAAGATTGAAGCAGTGTTGTTAAACATTAATTTATTTTATCGTATCTTTTCACATATATTCGCAACGAATCTTAGGTTATGGCAAAAATTGGACTTACGCAAAAAACCCTGGAAGGATCTATTTATGAAGCCGAGGACAGTCTATATGTACTCTAATATCACATGTAAACACAGTTTCAGGGATCCATTGCAGGCTTTCGCAGGTTGATCACGACAGTGGAGGGGGTCCAATAATGTTATTCCAACTTCTGTGTAGAATGTCTATGCTCTGGATTGAGCCTTTCGTTCGAAAATATATAGGTTTGCTGGTTGATCTGAAGTTTAGCGTCTCGTTTAGCACCGGGGGTATATAAAACGTGGACCTACAGGTTAACGTGGGATCCGAAATACATGAGCTTCCACCAGAAACCGAAACTGGGAGGTTTCCACTGCCGCAAAAAACCTGTACTAGAAGCCTCAAGATGTTTTGTGTTTGCACGTAACAATACCTTAGGGTCATTCCATATCAATTCAACACAGTAACTTAACCTCACCATCTCAGATTTTAATGAAATTTGGTACATAGATGCCCTCTAGATAGGCTAAGAAAAATACCAAATTTCAACTTTATATATCGACTGGTATTGAAGATAGGGCTATGTAAAGTTTGGAAAAAATGCCCAAAATAGCATGTTCAATGTATTTTGAAATGGAAATTGCAGCTCTCCTAATTGAGCTAGTGAGCTGCTTGAGGTGTCATTTTACAGCATTTTTCATGCCCTTTCATGCCATATAGCGTAATACAAATTTTTATTTACAAAATTAAAATCAAAATTTTACTTGAAAATTTTTTAAAAGGTACATATTTTAAAATTTTGAAATTAATTCCATGAACAGATAGTATTGTTGTGAAGCACCTGTCAAAATATGAATTTGCGATGATAATGGGTTCATTGTTAAAAAAAATTCAAAACTAACACTTATTTTTCAAGAATACTCTCTACGTAGGGTAATAACACAAGAATACTAAGTTTTACACTTTTGTGAAAATAAAAATGAACACAAATTTGAAGAAAGAGTAGAGATGATTTCATAGTAAAACTTTTCAATAAGTAATAGGATATGTTTATCACTTGAAATTTGAAAAAGCCACATTTGTTCGACATACATCACTTTCGAGGCGAACATAACTTCTCCCATCGGGAGTTACAGGGCTTAAAGGAAAAAAAAAAAAAAAAAAAAAAAAAAAAAAGGTGATCCCTGCTGACTTCACGTAATACATTTCTGTGAAGTACAGCAGGAAATTTAAGTGAATATGTTTCATATTTTTGGTCATATTTTATTTTATGATGATGACTGTATCTTCATGATTCTTTTTAGATAGCCAGTTGAGATTTTGATCAGAGTGGAAGCCCCTGTTCACCTGGAGGCCCGGGGCTATAGTCCCTAAGCCCCCTCCTTAATCCGGCCCTGACATACACACAACATCAGCATTTCGTGGATAGGAGAATGATGGAGATGGCCAGGTGGATGAAGAATTTTACGTCATCAAGTTCTTCATTTTTCTGTACAACATACCCGAACCACTAATTTCCTTCATAGAGAGCGGTAACATAGCCTGATATTTCTTCTAATTGAAGTTTAATTGGAGATTTTGACATTTCCTTTTTCCCAACCCTGCAAACCATCTGAAAAGTGTTTCACCAATAATGTTAATGTAGTTTTCGGAATGAATCCATGATATTGTAGTGTTTCTTTGATAGTCAATGCTTGATCAAACCGACTTTCCAGGAACATTTCAGCTACAGTATATTCCTCTTGAGTTGAGTAAGCAAAATTTACTTTGGTAATGTTTTCTACTGTCCACTAAAAAGTTGTCTTGGGGTTTGAATTTGATTGTCATAGTGTCTTTGCAAACTAGCACAAGTTGCCACTCTCTTTACTGAACCACCTACTCCATCGCAAGGTCCTTAGCCATGTGCTATAGCCGAGAAATACCACCCTCTTTTCACTTTAAAAGCTGCCTCATGAAAGCCGAGGTTGAAAAAGTTTTTCTTATTTTTGTACTGCGCAGTAGACCTGTCGGAAAAAAAAACTAAAAAAAAAGAAAAGAAAAAAAAACTGGTTTGGAAGTTTTTGAGATTTGGATGTCAAAAATGAATGAGTTTCTTTGAAAGGTGTAAACGGCAACTGTATTGTACTCTAGGCAATCGGAAACAACTACATATTTAACATGTTCAGCTTTGTTTTCCTGTTTGAAATACAAAACAAAAGGATGGACTGTGACCTGTTAGCTTGTTCAGTGGTAGCTCTGTGCTTCATCTTGTAGCGCTATACTATAATTTTCAGAAAAGTCACAGATGACAGCAAATTCTGATTCTTTGAGATTTTCTTTTGTGTAGTTAAGAAAGGCTCCCTTTTGCTTGCAAATGAACTCATGCCTACCCACTAAAGCTGCTTCAATTCGTTAGGTTTGTTTAGACTTAACGTCCTTATGTAACAGCGAGGTTATGAAGGACTGGACATATTACTTGAAGTGACATCTGAACCACTACTCGGTTTCCACCTGAGAGAAATTTTGTGAGCTCATCGGGACTCCTTAATAACAAGGGGAATATTAGATTCAACTAACACAGATGATTCAACATATGTGAAAACGTCAAAACATCATTATGAAATTCACGTGACATTTCTGCATTTTTTTTTTTTTTTTTACGTTTTTTTTTTACTTGGTTTAAACCAACCAACCCTGCTGTTGTACTAGTGCTATATGTATACTTTTAACAAACCACGTTCATTTACGAGGTACAGTAAAATTTTCAATTGTGAAACTTGTATTAATATTATTTTAAAATTCAAAAGTAACAGTATTTTAACTTGCTTTAAGTTAGTTTTTAAAGTATGAGGTACTAAGTATAGCCAACAGATAACAAGTCGGTATGATATGTTTCAGACCCATTATTGTACTCTTCATATTAGTGTTCAGATTTATTCTCACAAGTACAAAGAAAGAAAGAAAGAAAGAAAAAAAAAAAAAAGCATTCGTGTATTTTTCAGCTACGTAGGCCTACAGGGTATTAATGAAAACTATAGTGTTAGTTTTAGATTGTTTTGACAATGAACCGAATATCATCCCAAATTTATATTTTGCCAGATGCTTTACCAACAATACTATCTGTTCATGGAATTAATTTTTAATTTTTAAAATATGTACTTTTTGAAAAATTTTCAAGTAAAATTTTGATTTTGAAAATTTATTATCCTATATGCTGTTGTATACCACAGGAAAGGGCATGAAAAATGCTGTAAAATGACACCTCAACCAGCTCGCTAGCTCAATTAGGAGAGCTGCAATTCCAATTTCAAAATACATTGAACATGCTATTTTGGACATTTTTTCCGAACTTTACATCGCCCTATCTTCAATACCGGTCGATATATAAAGCTGAAATTTGGTAATTTTCTTAGTCTATATGAATAGTACCGCTGTGCAAAATTTCATGACAATCTGAGATGGTAAGGTAAATTTTGTTCTCAAAGTGTAATTTGACCTGGAATGGCTCCTTAGTGTACATAGTTATTAAAAGTTAAAATTTTACTTCATTCTTAGCGTTCACATTTCCAATTAAACTCCCTTTTTCTTACCAGTATCTTGACAATGCTAGCGAAAATTACCTTTTCAATGAATTCGCAACAGAACAGAGACGAGCATGTAAGCACCTTTTATGTTTATTTATTGCGCAACTCATCAAGCTGCTTATACTGACAATAATAAGTCGTTATATAGCACCTATAGATCCGTCGACATCACGGATGCATAGCATTCATAGTATTGACACCGGAAGAAATGAGAACTAAGATTTTCTTATTCACACACTCTATTTAGTTTATTTGTATGTCTTTATAGTTCTTAAAAGCACGGAAAAGCACAGCACAGACACATAAATTAAAAATTAGTTTACTTACTTAATTATTCGTAAATCACGTATCAAAAGCACCGAATAGAACATTTAGTTTTCAAACCAAAAACTAGTTCTTCAGTCAGAACGTTCAAAACGGCTAACATTGACCCACAACTAGTCACCATTGTTTCTCTACTTCTTCCTTTTCTTCTTTTTATTTATACTTCGACGACGGTTCACCCGTGGTTAGAAAGCAACTCTTTGACACTTTCACACTTTGTGTGTGATTACGATTAACAATAACGTGTCCTACATACAGAATGTTACAAACATTTGTCACAAAATTTTAGGAACAGATTCTTCACACCAAAATAAGAACAAAGTTTATATGGATTTGTGGTCGGAAATGCAGTTTCGTAGTTATAGGGTGCTGAAAACGTGAAAAAATGAAATTTAAAAAGGTCCATAGTTCCACTACTATAGGACCGATCGTAGTCGGGCCAAGACATCACTAAGGAACTAGTATGTGAACTATCCAAATATTTATCTTTCAGAACCTCCGGTACTTGCACAATCATTTTTAGAGAGACTATTTGGGAGTACTTGATCACTCTCCACCTCTCTCTCTAAAAATTGGTGTACAAGTACTGGAGCATTCTTAAACATCGATATTTGGATAGTCCACATACCAGTTCCTCAGTGATGTCTTGACCGTACTACGGTAGGTTCCATAATAGCGCAGCTATGAACTTCGAAAGTTCACTTATTTCATGTTTTCGGCACCCTATGACTCCGAAACTATCCACTTTTGAGCACAGGTCAATACCCATTTTTGTAACACCCTGTATAAAAATATTTATAATTCGAAAAGAAGAATTTAAGTAGAAAACGGATTAGAAATTCTAATATAATTTCTGCAACAGTGAGAAAGAAAAGAAAGGAATAAAACTTGCATGACTATCTTCATGTTTTAAGAGTGTTGATAGTGCTTCGACGCAGGAAGGAAGTGAGGCATCCTGAGGTTCCATTTTTGTACATAGTCTAGACACAACTGCCATTGCAGAGTGAAGGGTATCTTTGTGTACTCTCCATCCATTGTCTTTGATAAAAGTCAGAACACAGTTTAATCCACCAGCTTCAAATACTGCACCAGCTTCCCTTGTACAGATCAGTTCTAGCACCTGTTTATCAACGAAACAAAACACAAATGTAGAAATGCAATAATATAATAGTGTGTAAAAAATTATTTTATACATATCTCTTAATTAAAGCTATAGGGTACTTATTCGTAACAAACGTTACTTACCTTGTGCCTCAGTTTTATTCCTTTAAGTGAATATTTACTTACATTCGTACGGGAATCATCTTCAGCATTTTTTTCCCCCTGCGTCACCGCATCCTTTCTTTTGTATCTCCCACTGTGGTTTTATCTTTCCTAAAATACAATTTTACCAGAGCATTTCGTAGCTTCATTTAGGTTATTAATTTTCACGTATTGAATGTCCTTTAATTTTAACACTCCACTCATTGTTTTATGAAAGAAAAGAAAAAAAAAACTAGTTGATCAAATGAACACTGTGTGGAATTTGACAATTGTCTTTTAGTTTTAGTGCTACTAATGTTATTGCCGCTAGAATTCATTGTCTGTGACTGTTGTAAACATTATATTGCGGATTCAACTCTACGTAAGTCTGTGTACTATTCAAATCAGCTTAGTAACACCAAAAGTTTAAAACTATTAAATTTCACACAAACTTACTGTATTTTCTAGTTTCCTACTACGACTTATCACGTTAACATTGGTAATAAACCGACCATTTAGATAATAGCTGTAATTTGTCCTGTGAACCTCGCTTTTTTTTCATTTATTATGAAATTTACTCTCACATCAGTAATTTCATGTCGAAATTAACATTCTGCTGAATTATAGTCTTATGAATCAAAGTGATCATTTCTCCTAGATATTATTCATTGTTTGGAGTTAACCTATCTTTCTACTATTGAGGTTATGCAGATGTGAGATCTGTACACATATACCCAGGCTCGTAATTAGGTAAGTGCTATTCTGTGCTCGAGCACAGGGCGCAAAATTTTGGATTTTTTAACCCGTAAGTACTCGCGCCCTTTTTGTGATACTAGTACTCGCGCGGGGTTCCAGTAGACCCCCAAATTGATATTTGTTTTATTACAATAATATATATATATTTTTAAAAATAATTAAGACAATGTAGCGTAACTCTAGACATATTTTTAAAAGTATTTACTGCAATCAGATTTTTTGAATTCGTTTTGATACATTTTTTAAATATTTTTTCATCAGGACTTCTGGCTAGCAACACAAAAGTAACCTGGTTGGGGGTCTGTTAACACCCCGCGCGAGTACTTAAAAGGTTAAGAAGATTCACAATAAAGTAATATTTAAAACTAGCAACCCGCAGAGCCCCACGCAGGCGCGAGAAAATATGTTCATGTACTTAATTTGCTCTAATTACAGTAGTTACTAATTAGCTAGCTTTTTTATATTTTCGGAAGCCTATAACTCCGAAAGGAAGCATTTGTGCACCCAAGATGATCTATACTTTTTGGATTATCTTGGTGTCAGGAATCACCTCCCAAACGTTGTCGGTTGTTGTTTTGCAACACCCCGTATATTAAATATACACATATACCTATCTTAAAATATTTAAGCAACCACATAACAAAGAATAATATCAAGGGCATATATGGGAATTTGATACAGAAGTTTATGATAAATGAAAAATAAATCACTTTATTTCTTATCACATTCAAAGTAAATATCAAGTAGTCACTTTCGAAACTGAGGGAGCTGAAACTGAAACCTGTTAAACTGTGTTGTGTGTTCTGCATTTTAAAAGGGAGGCAAAACCCTATTATCAGCTCACCATATAATATTCGATATGGAATACGGTATTCGAGACTGTCATCCACGCATCCATATCTGAGAATGAAAATTTCATAAGAATATAAGATCGTACGTAGATGTAAAAGAAGCACTGTTCCTTACCTTAATACACTGTTCCGCGAGGTCTTTACTTGTTCGTGATGCCAACTCGGCCACCACAAGTCGGTTGCAAATAGCTTTGACGGCGCCATCCATGGCAATAATACGTCGAGTGCACTCAGCAGATACATCAAGGTAATAAGTGATGGCACGAGCAGTGACTTCAAGCACATTATCTGGAGCACATTCGTCCAAAAAGATACGGCAAAGAGCTGGGAGGAAAGTGCGTGGTGGGCAGCTGAAAAACAGAATTATTATTATTATTATATATTGTTCAAACAGTAAGATGTACAGTAATTTAAAATTTCAGACACAGAAAAAAGGTTCTTTTACATAACTGAAAACGTCAGTGCTCTGATTAAAATATAAAACATATCTATAAGCCTGCCGACAAAAGAAGCCACATTTACCGCTTCCCTGTCACACAACCCAGGTTAATCGAAAGCACAGTATACTGTGAATTAGTATGAATGGACATACCACTTCATTTTTTTACAGCAGAAGTGTATACCACTTATCAAAAAATTGATATTTAAGATGTTTATAAGTTTGTTCTTTTGTCTGCAGGAGTACAAACAGGTTCAATTACAATCAAAAGTACATATCAATAAATTTACATTGTGTATACATTAAATATGTTTTCTTTACATTAAAAAAGAAAAATATTTGTATATCCCAGATATTAAAAAAAATAATAATAACATGGGTAGAAATATACTTTTCTTGACGTGGACAATAATGCAGTATTCCTGAAAGATCTCTGGAGAACTGGTGAGACTTCCATCATTTCATTATCAGTCTTCGTACATCTTTTGGAATAAAATGTATCAGTGAAGGAATATTTCCGATGGAATTTCGTGTTCTAAATTCTAAATGAATATCTCAGATGTGAATCATATTTACAATGAATAATTTAGATTCATTACTAGTTTTAACTTGAAACCTTTATTACCTCCAAACTTGCATTTTATCACCTACTATCTCATCATCCTCATCCCTATCTTTTACTAAGTTGTCCGAGTCAAATAAGCATAAGTATTTGTTTCAATATACGATGCACAGAAAATGTTACAAAACGTCAGTACGTTTATAATTATTGTCCATAATTGCCGGTGACATGCTGCCAGCGCTCTAGAAGCATGACAACCCGAAAAAGGACACGCGCAACCCCATCATCACAGATAGGTTGAATAGCAGCTTTCAGTTCAATAAAGTAACAGAATTCCCAGAATGCAATATTATCGGACACAAGTCTTTATGCAGCATTGCAGGCGGTATCTCATCCGGAGCATACAAAATACGGAACGGAACACGGTTTGAATTGAGTATACACCCAACTTTCGTCAACGATCAAATAGTTGGGGATAGCAGGGGTAATGAAGATGATTGCCATATGTCTCCTTGTAGAATTCAATCTCATCTCTGCAAATTCATGAGGTACCCATTTAGAAAGCAATTTCCTCATACTCAGAACACAGAGGTAGGGAATTATCGAATGCCCATAGCAAGTTTCGTTTTATGTGTAGTTTCTGTAAAACCCGGATAGAGTTCTGCGATTGTTTGACTCGAACGAAAGTCTGTTCTCAAACTGGAAACACTTAAAATGTGGCGAGAAGGATTTGATATGAGTTTAGCATTCCTTTCAGCAGCAAGTCTATATGAGATCTGGACCTGCAGCTTAAGGTTAGTGTAAAGGGACAACTTTTGCCGAGAGATGTCACTACAGTCTTCCTATCTCTCCCATGTATTTTTTACCTTTTATGAAAATTTACAATTTCTTTTATAAATTTCAACCTAGAGACTTCAAATTTTTAGAAAAGGAACTTCATAACCTATTAAAGGGAACAATCCGTGCCGATTTTTCATTTAGAATTTTCTTCATTGTTGAAACAGCTTCATTGTTAAAGATTTGGATATTCATTTCAACAATAAAGCCATTTCAACAATGAAGAAAATTCTAAATAAAAAATCGGCACGGATTGTTCCCTTTAATAGGTTATGAAGTTCCTTCTCTAAAAATTTGAAGTCTCTAGGTTGAAATTTATAAAAGAAATTGTAAATTTTCATAAAAGGTAAAAAATACATGGGAGAGATAGGAAGACTGTAGTGACATCTCTCGGCAAAACCTGTCCCTTTAAACCAACCTTAATGTGGGATCTGAACCACATGAGCTCTCCCGGGAATTGAACTCTTATCTCCCACACCAAAGATGTGTACGCTAATCTCTTAGCCAGGAGGGAGCTCCGGGATGAGAAGGAATATCCAGTAATATTATGCAAATAAGAAATAAATAAACCAAATCATTTATTGTTCTCTAATACTTCTTGTAATGAACTTTTACCCATCCACTTCAATTAGCGTTTCTCTGAATTTACTTACGATTGGGAAAATGCTTATATGAACTTCTCTTCAAATTACAAATGCAATTATGATCAAACATCTACTATCTTCTGTTAAATTGTTAAAATTAGTCTCATTCAACATGAATTAGACTAAAATCGATTGATGCTCTTTTGTCTTTTGTGTCATTGATTTCCTTTTCTACGCCATGGCAACCATTTACGATCGAACTCTGTGTACTTTGTTTTTTTCTTTTATTTGTATTTTTATTTTTTTATTTTTAATATTTATGATAACCGCACTAATTGCCTTATATTTTCCAATAACAACAAAGAAAGCATACCCTGAAGTTGTGAAACTCTCTATCGATTTGTTCTGGAACGAAGTATGAACTGTTTACTTTGTGAAATAATGTGACCAGGGTTTAAGAAATTTACTTGTAGAACAATTTTCAACAAACTATAGTTTCTTCTCTTAATCTTACAAAAATTGTTCACAAAAATGTGTAATGTTTATAACATGTAACTGCATCAACGCCAGCTATGAGAAGTCCTAGTATGGCATTTATCTTCTAGTATGGAAAGGCCTGTATTGTCTTGGAATTTTACGAAACAGTTTTAGATCAATAATTTTCTAATGTTACCACAATAGATTACGCTCTATTAAATTAACACCTACATCGTACAGATGGACGGCATACATTCATGTAATATGGACATTTTTATTTTATATTTCTTTAACGCTCTGCCACAATGATGTATCGGATGATGCAATGTTAGTGTTCACAATTTCCTACTCTGTTGCACTGTTCTCTACTTTTTAAACCTTTATTTATTTTTAACCTTTGCCTATTATTTTGTGGGCTATCATGATTTAATTAGTATGTGGTGTTTATATTTCTTGCCTACTACAGTCTAATAACTAACTACGGGCACACATTAGCAAAGCCATCTAAAACTATCACTCGGGACACGCCATACGTGTAAACAGAATTTGAATATAGCATAGGTATTTACAGTGATAAGAAAAGAATACTGAGTATCTGTTAATCCACTAAAAGAACTTCGTAAGAGCAGTAACAAATCAAAATAAATTACTTCTACCAGTCTGAAAGACACCTAATTTTTCCTAATGCTTTTTTCTTTTTTTTTCTTTAAAAAAAAAAAAACTGTATACTACACACCATATGTGCCATGCTTAAATTCTGCTTACAGTAATGAACGAATTAATTAAGGTAAAACTACATTTTCACATCAATGAACAATTAAAATGTCAGTCTTCTTTCCGGTTCAAAACAAGAGAGAGAGAAGTATCAATGATGAAGGAAATGTATTATTACGCGCTTATTCCTCCTCTTTATATATGTACACTCATGTCCAAAATTATTGTCGCATGCCTATAAATGTGTTGTTGTAGGCATGTAATTTCATAACGAATTCGCTCGGTATTTCTTATAATGTATGTGTATAATCAGCAAAGACATGTGTGGCAAATTTCATGTAAAAAGAGCAGTAAATAAGAATAAAAAGAAAATAGAACTTTCTTGTCCATTTAGCAGCATTTTGTTTTACTCATTCTAATTTTCGTATTTATAATTCTTTCCCTATGAAATTTACCACAAATATACAATATGCGACAATCATTTTGGTCATGAGTGTACATAGAGAGAGAGTGAGAGAGAGAGTGAGTGAGAGAGAGAGAGAGAGAGAGAGAGACAGAGAAAGGAGGGGGAGATATGAATGAACTGAATGGAATAGAAGAACGTTTTGATTTCTCAAAAATTACATATCTCGTTATTTCATGCACAATTTGTTTGGATATTTGCTAAAAACATACCTCTCAAAACAACGGTCTACATTATCTGACATGAGCAACAACATACACAGCTGTTCGAGGGCAATGAGCTGCATGTCCCGTTCATCGCCCTGGCCCATGTTCAGCCACTCAAGGAGTGTCTCTGGATCTACTTCTGCCATCTGAAAGGTTAAAAAGAAATTATATTAAGTTTCAATCGATCATACTCACAACGAATTTCTTTTAACATTATTCTACTAAATGTAAAACACGTGTACCAATCAACGAACTCTTAGACAAGGTTATTTAATGTAAAACACAATTACTTCATTCGCTGTTGTTCTTGGATTGAATTTAACGTTCCATTAAGTACTATGGCTATACGGGACAGATATATAGTTTTACGTGGATGTGAATTACGTGTGCTTTAGCAGAGTACATGCGTACAGAAACACGCGTGGTAACCAGTGAAGTACTTAAAACCCCTTTTCTTTGATCACTTTTTTCCACTTTTTATGTGGTTGCTGCATTAATAAGTTTCTCTCGGGTGAGTCAATCTCTTTGTTACAAATCAAAATTCTTTTCCCCTCGTGTTACGGTCGATCACTGTTCTTAAACCTTCCTCTTCCTAGTTTTCCTTCATTTTCACCACTTTTTTTCTTCCCACGTTGTTATAGTCTCTTCTCTCACTATCTTGGTCGTGTCTCTTGCGTCTTTTCCTTCACGTCTGCTATTTCTATTGCACTCCTTATTCATTCGTATCTTCTTATTTCCTCGGTAACTACAACCTTCCCATTTACATCCTTTTTATGCCGTACATCATGCGGATATGGTAAACTTTACACTCTCTTCGTTTGGGCTCTGCGATATACTTATCGCAAAATAATTATCACTTGCTTCCTCTTTTCATCTGCTTGTATTTGATTATTGACATCCCTAGCTTTTTATGCAGCTACAATCAACCTGAATGTCTGAATTTCAGCATGGTCCTGTCTCTTAATCTAGATTTTTATTCCGGCTTGCTTGTTATTTTCTTTCCTCTGAAGAGTCCTACTTCACTGCTCCCACTTCTCTTAAATTCTAATTTTTGACTTGACGTGTACTATCTGAGCAAAGCATGTATTCATGCATACTGCGTATTATGTTTTTTTGATTTTTCAGTAAGATGACCAGCAACTTAACTGTCCAGAAGCGAGCACATTCATAGTGGAAAATCCATTAGCTACTGTGCAAAGATGGTGCCATACAGTGAAAACTAGAAATGCGACCATTCAGCTGGAGACAATCGAGATTTGCCATAAGAAGCTTACGACTACAGGCTCGTTTATGGAGGTATGAAGAAGTGGCCGTCCATCGACATCACGTTCTGAGGAGTATGTGGCATTAAGGCAGGAAAGGTTTACCTGCAATCTCTTGCGAAAGCGGACTGTCGAGAAATATATACGTACTGTATTATGGAAAGAGCAGAGTACAAGACCAAACTAGGCACTTCGCAACAATGAGAGGCGCAGATTAGGGATATAATCAGAACGATCCAAAGGAATGCCTATAGGTAACAGCGGTTTTTATCCCACTCCGTTGGAGGCGGCTGGTAAAGCTCTGAAAGCTGAAAGGCCGTCGGTTTACAGAACCGTGACTGTGTCCTAAATAGTTTCGGCATTAAAGCCGAATGTTAGAGCACAGTCCTGTAGTTAATTTACAAAGTTGAATCGAAGTTGTTCTATATTAAGGAATTAAATAAATAGGCCACAGGCATTATTATATATATATAAAAACAACAGCATATTTATGGCCATTTCGCATATAAGGCTCAGCACGGGATAGGGAGATGGGAACTTGCATGGTATCATTCCGGTATTTACGGAAGTTTTCAACATTTTTTTTTTTTTTTTTTTAAATATTAAATTGAACGTCCCATACTTGTAACTTCAGTCAGAAATATTTCACAATAAACAGTAATGTTTAAGCATACAAAATATTAATGTTAACCATTTTGGACAAGCTCTTTGGATGTGAATGTAGCTAAAATTTTATAAATGTACTTCAAAATAGATTTCAAGATTCTTCCGCAGACGTACGAATAAATTTTAAATAATATGTTTGTTGTCAATCATCATTCACTAGTACTGTGTACCTGAAACAGTTTATAAATCACAAGCTTTCTCACGGGAAAAAACGAATTATGCCTCTCCTGCTTTGGTATCTTACAAAACTCTCATTACAAATCCCACATTAAAAAAATAGAAAGAAAGGAAAAGAAAAAAGTTTTATCTGGAATGACACGAATCGGAAGTCTCCTTCCTTTAATACGAAACTCTACTCACGTTTCTGTAAACAATCTACAAAATATTGATTTTTGTTGTTGTTGAACATTCTTCTATTGACGTTTACAGGCTTGATGAATATGAATATATATATATATATATATATATATATATATATATATATATATATATATATATATATATACAGGGGGTAAAGTGCGGGGGAAAGATAGGCAGGGGGAACGGCATGGCGTCATACCGCTACCTACCATCCCTCACCTTTTCAGATCCACTTTTACCCCTGTATAAAGTCCTGACAGACTGACCAATCAACGCCTACGCTAAAATACGAAATTCGAATGTAGTTTTTTTTTTTTCTAACTTATGATACCACTCAGGAAGGTTCTCGGAAATTGATGTGGAAGGGGTAAAATGGAGACTTGAAATTATTAAATAAGGTATCCATATCTCAGAATCAACTTCGGTTCGAGGCGTGGGAGGCCCGGGTTCGATTCGCACCAGGAGCTCACGTGTGGCTGTAGGTCTAAAATGTCTCGTATTGCCTCGCTGCTGAAAGGGACGCTAAACTGAAAACCAAACCAAATCAATTACGGTTAGAGACTTGAAATTTGGTACTTAGACTTTTCGCTCTTTAAAGTAAATAAATAGGTGTTTCATCATTTGTTTTACTATTATTATTAGACCTAGAAAGAACAAAAAAAGCATTGAAAACTGGATATTCAAGGGGTGATATGGAAGTTGCAATTACCTAATACGGTTTCCATAAACCCCATACCTCGATTTTTTAAAGACTACAGACATAAGACTTGATATTTGGAGTTTTCGTTTAAAGTAATTAAGCACATGTTTAAACATATTTTGATATTTGACGTAGATTGGAAGAAAAAAGAATGAGGGTGGTTTATAAAAATGCCTATAGGATGTTTTCGAATTTCGAGTTATTAAAGACAAGAGGAGGAACGAAAATCATAGCTCACAGTAAACGTGCGGATTTGCAAGTTTTAATATAATTACGACTACTTCACTGGATTCAAGAATCCTTTTACTTTATTATTTGATCCCCCTCCCCCATATTTTTATAATGCTATTCGCTGAATTGTGAAAATTTAATGCCATAAATCGTTCTGTCTCTGGGATTTTGGTCTACTAATACTCTCACATGGTTTTCCCTATCTTTAACTTTTTTTTCCAGGAAATCTGTCTTAGATACCATATTATTATATTACATAGTAATATGCACATGTGTGTTCTATGTTATACAACCATATTGATATCAATTTTACAGTGTTACCTTCAAGTTATTTCTCCCGTCTGCCTACTGAATATTTAACCAAAGAAAGCACTCTTCAGCAGATGCACTGTTTGCAAGAATGCAAAGAAATATTGAACTACGTTTAACAATTACATACAGCTATTAGAACATGTGCTTATGTACTGTAACCGTTTATCTGCAACGTGTTAAGATCTAAATAGGAAATTAACCTATGTTTAATGCAGGGATGCAAAGAAGCGCTTGCCCACTCGCCCGGGGCGAGTGGTTCATCGATGCGGGCGAGTATTTAATATAATACCGAAGGTAAGTAAATTATTTCTGTTGTGGGATGTGGGCTAGTTTAATGTCTGGAAGGGAATGTTGATTGACATAGAATGACGCTAATCATTCAGTCACTTTTACGCTCAGGAAAAAGGAAGTTGGTAAATGTATTATGTTAGATGAGGCTAATAGTTAGAGGCCAAGCCCCACATAGGGCTGTAACGGCGAGTTGTAAGGTACGGTATTATGTCAGGTTACAGTGTTAGATAAATTATCAAAGTTGGATGTTAGAGCCGGAAGCTTAATGTTGTGGCATCTGCTAACTGATTGATTTTATAGACTATATATTAAATGAGTACTGAAAGAAAAATAGTTAATATGATAGGTTAGTGCTGTATTTAGATGTTAATGGCTGATTTGCGTGTGGTATAAGTATTGTCGAGTTGAACCTGAGTATGCTAATACGAGTTCTATAATGTGTTAAAGTCATCGTAATGTATGCTTAAAGGAAAATATCAATATAAGTATGTGTTGTTAGTGGAACAATCTACACTATAGGAACCAGAGTGTGTGGCTTACTTTGTCTATTTCATTCGTGACAGGCATGAGAGGAAACAGGAACGCAACGGGGTTGAAACGAACTGTACACACCAAGCAAAGAGTGTAAGAATTTCCTACTTTTTCTGCTCTTTTTCTTACAGGAGCTCCTTGTTGGAGTTAGGAAAATGGGTGATTTTAAATATTTTAACGATAATTAAAGCACCGAGTCCCTAAGTCATGTATTTTATTCTGGGCCTACTGAAGAACTGAAGAATATCAATGTGAGCATGCACATGGCTTTCAGTAATGGACCAAGTGTGTATAACACATGCACGTGGTGTTCAAAGTGTGAAACAAGGGAAGAAAAATGAATCCTAATATGTAGTACCCGTTAAAAATGAGTGATCTCGTAGCCTGAGCTAGTATCCTTTTTCCTATATTCTGTCAGTGCACTAAATAATTCAAACTACAACACAGGAGATATCTGTCGGATGTTTACTCGTAGTCAAACAGCTTCCTGAGGATATTTAGTTTCAGTAATGAACAGCTATATGGAAACTACCTATTGGGTACAATCTTAAAGAAAAATCCCACCAACAAAAGTAAGGTGAACATTCGGAATACTTAGCAATAATTCACAAGACAATTTACTTAAACATGTGTTTTAGTATACTTTCTTAGAATGGACAGCAACAGACCCTAAATACACTTGGCAACAGTACACATGATGTTGAAATGATGTTCTGGATGTGACCCAAACACCACCAAAACGTCCCAGGTGAGATCACCTGATCTGAACCTACAAATACAGCAACATCCAAGGTTCAAAATAGAGCAGTTACGTTCCTTAAATAAGAAATAAATAATCTCTCTAGTGAGGAAAAATATGAAACACCAGTAATCATTTTTTTTTTTTTTTGTTTACGTCGTGGAGGTTTATTTACCAATGGAATGCAATAAATTATTTTATAGATGTTATAATTACGTTACACAACTTTTACCGTATTAAAGAAAAAAGAAAAAAAATACAATAATACTATAAAAAACTTTTCAAATTCCAGTCAAGTTTTGGTGTCATACACATAAAACAGTACAAGATTTGGTTAACCTCAAAAAGGAAATAATATAAGCTCTCTTGTGGATGTAAGATTAACATTAGCATATGTACGGGAGTTTTATCACGGGAAACAGGGGTCTGATTTTCGACGGAAGTTCATGTGGTTCGGATCCCACGTAAAACTGTAGGTCCATGTCTCACACTACTTCGATGCTGCACAGGACGCTAAAATCCAAACCATCGACCCATATCGCTCGTCCAAACTACTTAAATTATATAGATTTATTTATTTGAATTTTGTACATACAGCTGCCAGAACATGGCCTTCTTAAAAGAGATGGGCGGCCAAGATTTTGCGAACACGACTACACATATGTATACAAGATGATCGAACAAGACTCTACATATGTATAAAAGATTAATCATGAGCAATTTGAATTAAGAGTTGATTACAAATCATAATTACGGGAAATTATTAGACGTAAGGATACCACTATCGGTAATGCAGTACGTTGAAAACAAAAGAAATGGAATTTTATTGAATTTTTGCTTACCAATAGCACTAAGTACACATTGTTCAATAATGTCACTTCAAAAGCTCATTTAAAGTCCTATACTGTTACTCCATTTTGTTCTAAACATGACTGTCAGGGTTGGCAAAAACCGTGGTTTTTATTGAAAAAACCAAAAACCAGGGTTTTTTTTGGTTTAAACTAGGTTTTTATGGTTTAAATAATTTGCTCTACGTGTTTATATCACATATGGACAGAAATAAAAGTTTGTTTCGCCTTCGTGTTATTATACAACAATCGGGTTATGCTGGAAGGGGTTACATAAGCTTAAAGCGAAATCCAAACCGCTTCTCGGCTTACATCCGAGAGAAATTGTACTCCATCTGAACTCGAAACCGGGATTAACCGACAATACGTCTGCCCACTCACTCACGAAGGACTCCTGATAAAAATACGTTGTACTGATTTTTACATTATTGTTAATATAATCGTCAGAGTTATTTCAGAAGGACAAAAAGATTAACAGTTGCACAAGTGAAACCATTATACAGTATTACATATGGACAATTTCAAAATACTGCAGAGTACAGAATAACTAATTTAGTCCAAGTAAGTTTACTACGACTCTTATTAGTCCAAGTTAAAGAAATACAACTACTTAATTTGCATATCAGTAAGAAAAGTGAATAAAGATACGAATTATTTGAGTCCACTTTGGTTCTGATCCATTTATACATAGATAGATTCCAAAGATACTTCTGATTAAATGCTTGTCGTGGTCCCTCCCTTCCCCCCCCCCCCCAAAAAAAAGTACGGCGCTTCGATGCATTTTACCAAAAGTAAACATTATCAAAACGAAAGAATACTGTATTTAGAATTTTTCTTTGATTGCAATTGCATAACAATAATAACTATAACACACACACAAAAGAAACATTCATGAACTTATAAAAAGAACAAAAGTTGCTTTTGTAGCATAATCCCTTTGAGTACTGAATGGGGGAATTTACTAGGTCTGAATATAATACGAATAATATACGGGAGTGAAACGTGATAACCCACAAATGTGTGTTCATCAAGATTTTACGAACCCTTACATTTTTTTTTTTTTTTTTTGTTTGGTTTAAACCGTTTGGTTTTTATGAAAAAAACCAGCTGGTTTAAACCAACCAACCCTGATGGCTGTAGTTCACACCATTAGTATTAAAGCGAAGTATCAGTTGTTTAATAGTCGAAGGTCATTTAACTAATACCTCACGTTTATAAAGGTAATCGAAATGAGCTTTTTTTGCTAATATTTCGTCATTATTCATGGAACATGAGTCAATTCTCAGAACTAATTACTGCTATATTTCGCTTGGTTGTTTCATCAAATCCAAAGAAAAGTCAGGAAATTCAGTGAAGTATTAAATCAAATTCAAACGTTCAGTGCTTTTACGTAACCTTTTCCCCACCAGTAAAGCTGGATAACCTAAGTAGTTGTTTTTCAGGTAGCGTTCAACTTTCACTGTACATTCACACAGGAACTACGGCACACACAGTTTACATATTACTTTATTTATTCGCTGGATTTTAAAGAAATAATTCTTTCAATTTATGCAAAGTTAGAACTTTTTTTTTCTTTCTTCAAGTGGCTCATTATCAACATAAGAGTATTTTATTATAATTTAGATCATATACTAAGCACTCTAAAGCTTATAAGAAAAAGATTATAAAAAAAAAACATCTTTTTTTTCTTTCTTTCTGAAGAGGATTTTGTATATCTTATTACATACAAAGAAGTTGATATAGCAACAACATTTAGGACCACGTGCTGTGAACATTTGTCCTCAATTTATCCTAGTGTCTGCGCTTGTGACCCGCTGCAAGGGAGGACACCTCCCGCACGGCGTAACGACTTCTTCCTTGACCTCAGAGACTCTCTTTCTGGTTCAAGTTCTACGAATTAGCGACCCATTTATCAACATCATTTCTTCATAAACCTATCTCATTATTAAGAATCACAATATTTCAGGGGGGAAAATCCAACTGAAATGAATAGAGCTTAACTAGTTTTTATTGATAATCCACATTTTCTGTAAAAATACTGTATGAATGTCTTTACTGTTATAGCTAGGGTGACCAAACTTACTGATTTTCGCAGTACAGTGCGTTTTTTCAAAGAGCTGTCCTGCGTGTTGCAAAGACGCCTTTTTTAAAATGTCCTACAAAATGTACTGATTTTACTTATTTGCAATTCTTTATTCGAATCACAGGCACTCTTTTTTTTTGAATGATAAACCGCTGTATTTTTCAACATTCCTCAAACGAATACTGTTACGAAAGAAAAACGATCAAAAATAATTATTTTGAAATATATTATTTTTACTGAGAAGGCATTGTTGAGATGTCAGTAAGGTAGGGCAGATCTTATTTCAAGTCAGGAAGAGATACCAACCAAAGTATTAGAGTTGTGTTGAATTCCTTCATGCTTTTGAGTACTTTTTTTTAAAAAAACTAAAATGAATGATTTATTTAAAGTTAATGTTAAATAAAATAAGAACATGCGTATTGCCAATGCAGTATACTATGATATTGGTCACCCTAGTTTTAGCGTACATACAAGATAGTGGCATTCTATGCTGAAATGGCAGATGCCAATTGTTCGCACGGGAAGAATAATACTCGTGAAAAATATCTGAAAGATATACAGTATATATAGAACTTTTTCTGGTTTCGAAATATTTGTTTGGAGTTGCATAAATGCCCACCCTTCTTTCCATCCCTAAGAGTAGCGTTTCGTACAACACCATCTTACCATCAGTCAGGGTTGGCAAAAACCAGGGTTTTTATTGAAAAACCAAAAAACCAGGTTTTTTGGGTTTAAATAATTAGCTCTATGTATTTATATCACATATGGACAGAAATAAGTTTATTTCGCCTTGGTGTTATGCAACAATCGGGTTATGCTGGAAGGGGTTACATAAGCTTAAAGCGGAATCCAAACCGTTTCTCGGCTTACATCCGAGAGAAATTATCCTCCATTTGTGCTCGAAACCGGGACTAATTGGCCACAAATGCGATACGTCTGCCGACTTACTCACGAAGGACTCCTGATAAAACTACGTTGTACTGATCTTTGCATACTTGTTAATATAATTGTCAAGTCATTTCAGAAGGAGGTAGTATACTGTAAATGTTAAAAAATAAACAACTGCACAAGTGAAACCATTATACAGAATTACATATGGACAATTTCAAAGTACTGCAGAGTACAGAAAAACTAATTTAGTCCAAATTAGTTCACTACAACTTTTATTAGTTACAACGACTTAATTTGCAAGAGTAAGAAAAGTGGATAAAGATACGAATTATTTGAGTCCACTTGGCTCTGGCCCATTTATACCTAAATAGATAAAAAAAGATACTTTTAATTTCAATAAATCCCACTTGTGGGGTTTGTATGACTCCCTCCCCCCAAAAAAGTACGAAATTTCGATGTATTTTAACAATAAACATTAAACGAAACAATATTTAGAATTACGAACCCTTACATTTTTACAAACATTTTTAGTTTTTTGTTTTAAACCATCTTGGTTTAAACCAGCCAACGGAACATGGACATAATTTATACAAAAATTTTAATATTATACGTCTAATAGCTTCTGAGATCTAAAGAAGGAACTAACTAACTATATGGTCTATGGAACCCAGAGGTTCAATGCCGCGTTCACAAAATCTCTCCATTGACTTTTGTCCTTAGCCAACTAGATCCAATTTCTACTTTGTGTTCCTATTTCTGCAAGATCCATCTTAATATTGTCTTCCTAATGATTGTTTTCCGATTAGATTTCCAGTTCAAACTGAAAGCGTTCCTACTTTCTTCCATTCTGGCTACATGGCCTGCACATCTGAACCTCCTGGAGTTGATCACTAACCATGTTTGGTAAACATTATAAATTATGCAGTTCCTAGTTATGAAGTTTCCTCCATTCCCGTTTCTCTTGGGTCCGAATATTCGTTTCAGGATTTTATTCTCAAATACTTTCAATGTGTTCTTCCCTCAGAGTAAGTGACCATATTTAGTAACCATACAGCACAGCAGCATTATTATCGTTTTAAATATTTTAAGCTTCAAATTTCTCGACAGATTTCGGGAAGACAAAAGATGTTGAACTGAATAATAGCAGAATTCCATGCTTTCAATCGATATTTAATTTTTTCGTGGATATGATTTTGGTCTGTTAATATTTGATCCTAAATATTCGAAAGTATTCACTTGATTGAAAGTATTATTTAAACAGAAATAATAGTGTATACTACATTAATTAAAAAAGGGAGCGAGCAAGTGTATCATCATATTTTCGCATACAAAGGAATCATCTAGAGTCGGCAACTTTTGCACACAGATACATCTTCACCAGATCTAATCGTGTACGAAGCAATTTTTACTGATTCTGGCTCGAGGGAGGGATCTGTGGGTAATAATTTATGCAAAAATTATAAATAAAAGTAGGCATGTGCACAGTAAACCATAGTGCCCGTGTGGTAGGCAACCCAAGCTTTTTCTTGTGTTCCAGATTGTATACAATTCAAACCTTTGAATTCTTTTGGATTAAAGTTATTCTTCCCGTGCGAGGAACAGGCACTTCTGATAATAATAATAACTTATGTGCCACTAATTCCCTTGAGAGGAATCGCGCTGCGCACAATCTAGTCTTACTTGTAAGCCTAGGGCACAAGTTTATTTCTATATTATTTCAAAATACTGCGCCTCTTAATAGTTTCGCAAATCTGGAGAAGGAAACAAGATAAGGGTAGCATTTGGCAAAACTCTATTATACAGGGTGTTTCAAAATCACACCGATAACGTTTGGGAGGCGATTCCTGACACCAAGACAAGACAAAAAGTACAGACTACCCTCTGTGCACAAATGCTTCCTTTTAAAGTTATAGGTAGCCGAAAACATGAAAAATTGAACTTTAAAAGGTCCATAGATCCAAAGCTATGAAACCTACCTTAGTTGGATCAAGACTTCACTCGGAACTAGTATGTGTCCCATACAAATATCCAAGTTTCGGAATCCTGTGATACTTCAGCAACAATTTTTATTGAGGTAGTTCGGTGAGTACTTCAAATTATATGCCCGTAGCCAAACTATAAAAAATTGTTGCGTGAATACCTTAAGATTCTGAAAAACACATTTTTAGATAGCGCGCACAGACCTATTAGTTCGTAAGTGATGTCTTGACCCGACTAAGGTAGGTCCCGTAGTATTGGAACTATGGACGTTTATAAGTTCATTTTTTCCATGTTTTCGGCAGCTTACAACTCCGAAAGAAAGCATTTGTGCACCCAAGTTGGTCTATACCTTGTATTTTATTTTGGTATCAGGAATCACCTCCCAAACGTTGTCCGTGTTGTTTTGAAATACTCTGTATGCAAAATTTCAATGTTCTGCACCCAATAGATAAGGAAATTTGATGAGTAAATCAGTGGCTTTAGCCATCTATTCACTAAGCATATACAAGATGGACTTCACAAGAGAATACAAACATATAATATGCATATTTTGGACGCAATTATCCTTGTATTATATGTTTCTGCAATTACTGTGTAGTGGTATTGAGTATATTGTAAACGAAAAGAAGTTTCACAACTGGAACATGCATTGTTTATCTGACCTCTCAATTTATATATTAAGCGTATTTCTTTCCCTTTGCCGATGTGATAACATTATACAAGCCACAAACAATGGCTTACCTTAGTAATTGTATGATCTAGCGCTTGCGTGCATGACAAAATGGCTGATTATTATTATTATTTCCGCATAGCACAAAGATTTGATGAAATCTTCAGATTATGCTAGTAGTATTAATAGCAAATGCATTGAAACGTTTTCTCGTAACTAAAAATTTCAGACTCTCAAGCTTAAAGCTATGGTTGATCTCGAGGATTCAATTCTCCTTATCTCACGAACTGTTTGTCATTTTTTTTTTTTTTTTTTTTATCACAAGCTTCTATAGCTTTTATATTCATTTGTGTTTGCTTTGACGTAAATGACATTTTTCAAATAATAACTGCAGACAGCAACACACTTTCACAGAATTTTTAATCGAATGACGTCATTTAAGAGCTACAGGAGAAGACTTCAGAGATGGAATGAGTATTATATCCTGGAAAACTTACCCGATAAATATTAAAACATATCAAATGGGGGTAATCTATTTTAATATGTTAGTAACTTCTTTCAGTTCTACGTCCTACGGATATATATCTACGACAAAAGAGACGGATACTTAATGAAAGTGGATGATGAGAAAACTGGCGGTGAAAATGATGGAGGAAACGGGAGATATCCCGAGAACATTCATGGACACGATGGTGTCCATTAACTCACATGGCCTGAGATCGAAACTGGGACCCCTCGCATCAAAGATGAGAGCTCTACGATTGAGCCACTGTACCCTCATTTAGTATATGTTGGTGAATGTCCTTTGGTGTGCGTGGGAGCCTTGATTCAATACCAGGACATGTCAGTTTGTGGGAGACTCCTCCCACACTTTTATATCAATACTTCTATAATAATTCATCTTCATTAACCTTTCTCCTCTTTTGAGTTCAAGTGCACAACAGTGGAACGTAAAAGTAATTATTTTATTTTTAGATACAAAAAATACACGTGCAGATAACTTTTTTTTTTCTCTCTCTCTCTCTTTTTTTTTTTTTTAGTTAGGTGATGTGTGGTTAACATTATCTCCTCATCACTATTATTTCTTACTTTTTACAGGGTGTTTCAAAACAACACCAAAAGGAGGTAGTTGGTACGTACTTCGAATTATACGCCACTCCCTCCATAAAAATTGTCGTGGAAATACCGCAGGATTTTGAAACATGGATATTTGGATAGGGCACATACTATAGCCTGTGACAAACATTTTGGCATTTCAGCTAAACGAATAAAACGCAAGCTCTGGCGCGACGTTGCCAAGTGATAAAGGGGTGTGGCTATGGCTAAGCAGACGAACTACAGCGCGATTAAGTGGCAGGGGATAGACGTGGAGGTGTACAAAATAAACGTGGCAATACCGCTGGCCTCTCATTTGCTAGCAGCATTTAAAGGGAACTTGGAGCGCCGCCTTCAAATGCCAAGATGTTTGTCACGCCATTTAGTTCCTAAGTGGTCTTGACTCTACTACGGTAGGTCCCATAGTATTGGAGCTATGAACCCTCAAAGTACATTTTTTCATGTCTTAGGCAGCCTATAACTCCGAAAGGAAACACTTACGCACACAAGTTGGTCTATACTTTTTATCTTATCTTGGTGTGAGGAATCACCTCCCAAACGTTGAAGGTGTTTTGAAATACCCTGTAGATTGGACCAGTATCTCTTCATTCAACGAGTTCCCCAATTGTCTCACGATCCTGGAGTAACGCTGAAAATTCTACATTCTCGCCTAGAATTGAACCTGAGACTACGAGCTAACCTAGTGCATCTAAATGCACAGGAATAGAGTGGCCAGTTCCCTAGAAAGTACCAATTAGATTTTAGGACTAATAGAGTTACTGAACATCAAAAACATAAAAGCGACGGCGAAAGGCAGCTCTGTACTATCTATATTAATATACGATTGAATTGAGTAGATTGGTGATCAAAGAACCACAAAATAAACGACCAATTTTCCTTTTTTTTTTTTTAAATACATTTGAACTAAAAACCACCGTTAAAAGACCTATGAAATACTACAATAAGCTAGTTCTTCACAATGGTTACATCTGCTATTAAGTTCTTTGCATGCTATGACTTGGTGTGCACATTTCTCTGTTGTAAACAACTAGAAATGGCGTATACCAATATTTTGAGGTATTTTTTCTAAGTTGCAAACAACTAGAAATACTATGCCACTCTATTTTGTAGTTCCCCGCCTAAATTCCACGGGTTTTATTACCTCCAAATGAAATACTCATATTTTTGTCCTATTACTCTCGGGAGAGAGGGACTGGAAATTTTAATTTTGACAAGTTTTTTTTTTTTTTTAATTTTACTTTTTAAAGTTGTTTCAAACTAAACAGCATAGTATTGCAATCTTTCATATTAGAAAGCGAAAGAAGTACAGAGTACAAAGGCAGTTTACTAGTAACTAATTTTATTCCAGGAATTTTAATGTTACAGACACAAGACTCAAAATTACTCTATAAAAGGGAAACTAGATCTTTCGTTCAACGTCTCACAGCTACGTAGTTTCGTTTTCGCTTTTAGGCTGAAGCAAGCGGTGTAAAAAGTGAAAGTAAATGTTTATTAAGAAACTAATTAACTAATAAGTGACGGAGAATGCAACAACTCCCAATAAAACTTTGATACGATGCTGTCCGCAAGAACTAAAATGAAATTAAATATTTTAAGTTTTACGTCCCACGTTTATGCCGGCTAGGCTGAAGGAGACGGTAATAATGAGAAATTAATGAAATGGTACAATGAAGAAAGTGTGAGGAAACGAGTGAACCCTGAGAAAACCCACGCACACGGTGTTTGTTCCCACAAAGCTCAGTTGGCAGGAGCTGGGATCGAACCACAAGAACTAAAAAGCGAACCTGAGGTGAGAAGTAGCACTGACGCATCAAGCCCTCTGATTTGTCTTTTTAATAAGTATTAAAAAAAACTGATGACTTCTGTAATACTACACAAATATAGTGGTACACTGTCAAAACAGTAGCTGCCAGTCGAATATAAGGTAGTCTATATGCTAGAAGAAAAGCGACCTAAGTAAACACCCCCTATTAAAAGCCAAAAATCATTTCCACTATTATCCAAAATTCTCTCATTATTCACTACTGCCTCACTGACCTCAGCAACTACTTTCTTTAACATAACTTTCAGAGCTTAAAATACTGTCCATCTGAATTTGTCAATCACGTAGAAAATTAAAAAGAAAAAAATCTAAAAGTGTACCGTGACTTAATTCCAATGCTACTCAGTTAATGAGCTCAACCTCTTCTATTTACTTCCTACATAGACAAAAGGGCAAAGGAAACAGTTTCAGCGAAATACTTTGGCCAAGATACAAAGCAACAACATTGATCAGGTGCCAAACTCGGAAAAAGCAAGAAAGCACAATCTACTTTTTATAAAAAGCACCAGCAGCAACAGTTTGACCTAACGGGAAATTCAACAGACGGTTGATTGACGACGTTACACAGTAGTTAAAAAAAAAGAAAATAAAAACACAATAATACTGCAGAACAACTAAAGATCCACCCACTCTAACGTAACGGTTATACTTAGCAGTTTCCAATAATAAAATATGTTTTTGTAAGATATTACTCGAAAAAAACAAAGAGCTGTTCGATACGTAGATACGAGCATAGCGGTAGACAAATACTCAATTATAGCAATTTGTTTATGTTGTTTCATAGTAGGATTAACTGATTTGAGTTTTAGCGTCCCTTTCAGCAACAAGGCTATATGAGACGTGGACCTACTACTTAATGTGGGATCCACGTCTCATATGATGTCAAATGAAGTCTCCCCCCCATTATAAATCCATAACCGTCCGAGTAGTACGCTTCACTAGGCTCTTGAGGCCTTTGAAGTTGGCAGCATGTAATAAGTTTTGCCACTCAGATTTAAGCAAAGTGCCTGCAATGTCCGTCAACCCACCCTACGTAACTCCTCTACTGGTTGCCTAACACAAGGATATGCACCTTAGCTTAAATCCTTGTTTTACAGGATTTATGTGTACGTGTGCATCAAAGTATGTGTAGGCTATATTCGCGACTGTGCTTGTGTGTCAGTCTTTAGCCCCTTTGGAATCGATCTTTTGCCCCCCCCCCCCTGGTAAAATCCTGCAGGTGTCCCTTTACGCATCAACATTACGTGTACTGGTATTTTGTAGGAGTAAATGTGTTAAAAGACATTGTTTCTGATTTAGATACAATACAAAGAAATGTTATAGGCCCTGTATCAATATTTCCTACTGTTTTACTGAAATAAATAAGATGTTGCAGAGTAAAAACAAAAATGTTTGAGGGAGTGTATGCAATTATCTTAACAATGACCTGGAAAATATGTTACGAACAAGGCTTAAACATTGAGGAGGAGATGAACACCATGTACCCACCCACACACATTTTCAGGTATGTATATAAATGCGCCGTTTGCTTTGTTGGAGCCCGTTAGTTGATTAGCAATGCCAACTCCGTGTGCGTCACAACCTGTCTTGAGGAACAAAGAGCAGCTTTAGGACTAGCATAAGAATTACCCAGCTGCCGTAACTCACAAGACAATGAACAAAAGGTGTGTGAAACAAAACAACAGAAACCAGTTTCCTGATATGAAGCACTCCATAAACACACGCCTTCTATATAGAACCAGAACTATTCCTTATTTACTTCTCGGCTCGGCCATCTGACTTATTAATATAGTTACTCAAAAAGGTGTGAAACATGAACTTTGCCTTTGCTCAACAAATGCAAAACCTCTGTAGGTCTATGATCGTTTTCTTTAGCAGCTTGCTTTTAGCTATGTAACAAGAGTCGAATAAAACCTAACTGTCGTGCTGCCACATAAAAGCTTAAGCGTTTCTCTCTCTCTCTCTCTCTCTCTTTTTTTTTTCTTTAACTACGTGGGGACCGCTTTTATTAGTCAGAATGTTACACGGACCACCCTACTGTTGTCCCCTTCGAGAACCAATTTATCTTTGTGTGTGTGTGTGTGTGTGGGAGTGTGTTTTGAACATATAGTACACTCGTACTTCTAAATTAATTGAATTTTAATTAATCTTATGTCGGTGTTAATGAAGGAAAATACATTTTTTAATAACTGATGGCTATCAAGAAAACTTTATAATAATACATCATTGCATCTATACATAAGCTATTAAAATTTGTAAAATATTTACCTTAGTAAATTGTATAATCTATGCTTGATTAACTGTTTTAACTATATTGAGAGAGATGCAATTCATTTTAATTTTTTGGTCTTCTTTTTTAAAGCTGGACCACAGTTTGAGAAACGCTGGGCTAAATCATTCCATCTTCCGAAGTACACTGGGTGCCAATTACGCAGAGGCAGAATACATTATATTAAAAAGGACAAGATTTTACATGTAGCTGAAGCTAAGGACTTCCACGTTAAACTTGCTTTGAGAGGCACCTGATCCAAGATTTTTTTTTTTTCAATATATCCACAATCTGATTAACTTAATTGTGGGAAGAAACTACAGAGGAAAAAGTAATCCGAAGGAGAGGTTATATGGATGCTGCCTTTCTACAATGCTACTTTCTATCTAGAAGAGATTTTGGAGAAGGGTCTTATCCAGGAACTCAGTAATTTGGTAGGACCTATGCATAGGAGGATCAGGTGCACATTATTTGAAAATAATATGGGTCATGTTGAGGGTGAGAACAGAAAACTCACAAGTTGTTTTTTAAAATAATGTGAAAAGCTGTGAATCGTATGGAATAAAACTTAAAATTACACGAAAAATGTGACTGGAATGAATCGGTCTGTGTTAAATATAGGAGAGGAGACGATACAGTCCGCAACAAAAAAAACTACATGAGCGTAAGTTTATTGTGAAACCCGTCTAATAGCGCAGGGAATCAACATAACGTCTAAGTGACACGAATCACGCCACAGAAACCTCGGTGTCTTCCCCTGCACACTTATTTTGGAGCAAAAAACTTCGTCGTTTCACAATAAACTTACATTCTCATGTTGCAGGTTTATTGCTGCGGACTGTACAGGTGGTGACTAAGATTATTACTAGCTATAAAAATGAAATGAAAGCAAGGATAGTAATGCCGAACAAAACATTTAGCAAAAACTGTGTTATTTTGTTGTTCCTTGAATAGCTAAGAAACTCAAAATGTATCGCTGAAGTACTGTATTCTCGACGAGCCAGAAACATGAAGACTACGCAAAAGTGACGAGAAATATTAGAGGTTTTCGAAACGTAAACGTTGAGAAAATGAAAATAAGCTGAGCACAACGGAAAGAACCAGGATGTACTAAGAAGAGTTAGGGAAAAGGGTCATTATTCGATACAATAAAACAGAAAAAATGTCACATTATCTGAAAACGAACTGTATTTATGGGTATGGATGTGTATTGGAAGGGAAAATACGAGAAGAAAGGCTACAATCAGACAATAATAAAACTATTGTTAATTTAAAAAGTTAACTCAGGACCGTACTACACAGAAGCTTAATTCGTTACAAGTGATCTGATAATGAGGACACATTTCTTCATAGTTTATAATCTAATGGACTCGTGAAATGAAATTTGACAAGTTTTCCGATCTTTTCCCTGAATTTCTGGATTGATGAAATAGTTTACCAGTATCATTCATATAGTCTTGACAGGAATATAAATTTAAAATTTATTGAAATACAATCAACCAAGAGCTTTAGCTGATAGTCAACCTTTAGTTGTGCGATGTTTTAACAACACATCGAATTACAGTCATCATGGTTTTCTAGACCGGAATTCCTTAGCTCTTAATTCATGCATCTTCTCAACTGAAACTGAGAAACCTGTTATCCAATGGGATGGAAGTAGAACCATGCGAACTATCATTTGATTACATAACTAACTGATTCATACTAGCTTTGCTATATTCAATAACTTACACTAAAATACAAATGCTGAGCAAAGTAACGTTTTATTATAAAATAATAATTGTGACAGTTTTAGATATCTAACATATCCTTCTTCAGACACTATCGAAAATAAAAAAATCTATTTTCGATAGTGTCTGAAGAAGGATATGTTAGATATCCGAAACTGTCACAATTATTATTTTTATTATTTATAATAAAACGTTGCTTTGCTCAGCATTTGTATTTTAGTGTAAGTTTTTGATTACATAAGTACACATGAACGATAGGTTAAGGTTTTTTACCATATGACTATGCAGCATTAAATCTCATGACAAATTATTACAGCAGTCAAATTTAACTACTAAATTTCAAACAGAATTTGTATATGCCACATATAATATTTTAAAGTTTTCAAAACGATACGATGGTATGTATATCTACCTACTGTACACATCTGAGCAGCCAATTAGCAACCTTTGTCCATAACACACTATGAAGTAAATACAGCTATAAAACTGGCTAGGGAAACCATTCATATCACTGATAACAACAAAACACATCTCTTCAAATTTTAACATTCGAAATTATGGACGGTCTTCTTCTCCGTAACCTTGTTAAACATATGGCCTAATGAGTCGTTGTTTAACGAAACTAAAGGATTATATGGCAATTGAGATGTATGACTAAATACGAACTACTACAAGCTCCGATAAATGCTTTACATGTAATTTAACGTCCCACGCTGATGCTTTTTAAGATAAAGGAGATGGATTATGCATGAAAAGTGCATACGATAGACTCAATGAAATTAGAACGTACGAGATCTCCGAGAAAACCCATAGATACGATGCTATGCTGTTCATCATAAACTCTCACAGGATCGAACCCGAGACCCATCCCACTACAAAGAAGTCTGTAAAGTAATCTCTCCTTAACTACAGATTGCTAGGCACTATGAAAAGAAATTTTCTCTCCAGCCAGTTGTTTCATCTGTTGATCAGTTCGGTCTTTCAGGATATCGCCCAGATTCTCTTATTCTTCGTCTTTCATGTTTTATTTCGAAAAGATCAATAGTGCAAAAGGTAAAGCAAAGCTGGCAAAAAGCTATTATTACATGAAAAATTCTATTATCATTCCTGTTGCTTTTGAACAGTTTGATATATAGGTATGACACTTTATAGGTCGATATTAGGGTTTCTTCGTGAACAGAATAAGAATCTCTCATTCGCCTTTCTAGACTTCGAAAATTCCACCCCGAAGGAGGTAGGGAAAGAGAATGAACTGATATGGCAGACGATGGGGAAGCCTTTTAGTTTTAGGATGCTTTTTCCCCCCAGGTAGAAGCCAAAATTTGTTACATTTCAAACATTTCTGTTACTATGCAAAGAAAGGGAACTTCAGCTAGTTGCACTATAAAAAATACCACCTAATCCTTTGGAAACTAGATTCACTCGGGTAGTTGATACTCCCACTGATCGCATGACTTCTACCTTCATGTGAATATTCCAAGAAAGTATTGAACGAATTTATAACACAGAGTGTAAATTTATGCATATTCGTGTGTAGAAGCACCATGCATGAGGTACGGACCACAAAGAAAAATCCTTGACTTATAGAGAGAGACGGAACCACCGCTTCATACATTTTTAAGAAATGATAGAAAGTTTTACCTTTCAGGTTATGTAACGAAGAACTACAGTTATCATATAGAAGGTTATATATTACACAGAAGCATAGTTTTTTTTCTCCCTTGGCAATGTGCTGATATCAATCACACAGAAGGTTTATTTTCCCAACAATTATAAAATGTGGTTAATTCGGTGTAGGTGTATTCTCAAAAATTACCACTTGTTTATAATTATGTGAATCTGTGAAATGCAAATATAAATTCCCAATGCACTTACATTATATTTTTCTTCCTTTAAACAAATTACAATGCACAGCTAATTTAGTTTATACGTAGCCTCCCTCTCCCTCGTATACTAACGGTCGTACTTACAAAAAATGTGCATTCGGATCATTTTAAGCTTCAATTAAATATGGTTTTCTCTTTTCTGTCAACGTGAAACAGTAAATAACGTAAATACTGGGTCACGAGTTCGACCCGAGACCATGTGTGCTTCGTACAGTCATTTCCAAACGGTATGCCCTGGCTTAGTAGTGGGCTGCAAGAATGTTAGGACATTAAAATTAATTAATGATGCAGATTCCCACTAAGGAATAATTATTTTTCATTAAAAAAAAAATAGTTTAACATCTCAGTTATGCTTTTTGGCTAAAGATTATGATAATTAATGAAAGTAAATGACTAATATATTTTTGTACACTTTCACTGGGAATCGAATTTTTCCTTCTTGTGGGGCCCTAGCACGTCATAGCCCTTTTCTGAAATAGCTTATTCTGTTATTGGATTGCATTTCTTTGGGCAACTAAATTTTTATAAGTGTGTGACAAAAACTGAAGAAATATTGAAAAATGCAGTATTATGGGTAGGTTTCACGAAGTAACCACAAAATAGTAATCCGCCTGTCATTCCAACAATTCTCTATATTAGTTTCCACGTATTACAGTTTATTTTAGGCTATTTAAACACGACTGTAGCATGTTGGAATGACAGCGGAAAAAAATTTGTCGACGGACCGTATTGCAAAATATGTTCTTAAAAACCTAGGTTTCTACTGCAAATGCTCATCACCCATTTGTAATACAGCCCCGTCGACCTACCAGAAGACAATATGTTAAGGCAGAGGTTACCAATTGATGTATCTGGTGGTAAATATCCGTATTGGGGTATTTAAACATTTCTGGAAGAGTACGCGAAAACCGATAGCGAAAAATGTGTGAACAAAACGACAACCTGTTCTTGGGTTATTGAAACCATATCAAAGAAGCATTTCCCGCTTTCTTTTACCGTTTTTACTCTGATAACTGTCGACAGACCGATAGATGTGCAATGTTGATCTGCACTTCTCATACTTACGTACGTAAGTAGAAGAAAGTCGCACTCGTTGAAGTTGAGTCCCATTTCAGCACCGAGGCTATATGGGACGTGGACCTTAAATGGAATCAAAATCACCATAAGACTTCAAATTCCAAGCATCTCTCACCGGGAATAAATCCAAAACTCCTTCCATCAAAGGCGCGCGCGTTAGCTGCTAAATTAAGAGGGAGAATTAAGAAAGAAGGCAAAGTGGCTGAAAACATATAGAAACACTCCGTCAAGATGTCTCATTTCCACTCTTTATCTACCACGTATTTTGATTGGTTACTGTCACTTGCAAACATATCAACACTTAAAAATGTGCACAACGCACAAATAAATTGACAAAATATTTTCAATTCAAGGTTAGAAACCTATCAATTCTCATAATGGACAGGCTCTATTTAATACAAGTTTTAATTACATGTCTGAAAATTTAGGAGACTTAACATTATCCCATTACAAATACCCGTTTGACTACATTTCAGAATAACGAAAAATGCTATGAAATAAGTCTACTGGTTCTGAAAGAGTCCAGCGGAAGTCATGGTGAAAAATCCACTGAACTTTACAGTGTGAAATAAATGAATACCTACGTAGGTACATCTGTATTTGTCCCAACACTGCGAAAATTGTCTATTTTCAGTTCGGTAACAACACACAGTATATTACACCAAGCCACAGGCAAATCTTATACCACAGGCAACAGTAAGTAATCTGAATCAGTCGGAACAACATTCAGATATATTAATATACTCGATATCTTTGAAATGACTTTTTGTCAAAGGTGAGACGGAGGACAAACTCAATTTCTGGTAGGATATGAAGTACTAGTGCAGCACTTTACGACGCATCCAGCTGCTGCAAGCAACAACAAAGCCGCAAACATTCTACTGGTCGCAGTATAAAAGAGCTGGGTCTATTTCAGAATGTTATACAAGGCCACAGGATGTTCGATTTTGCAATGTTTATAGTTACATTTTCTTCACAATCCAATTACTTTCCTGAATTTTCTGATTTCTCGTAAAGTTACCGAATACTATTTTTCATATTCCTCAAAGATGAGGTAATAATAACCGGAACAAACCGCTGAAAATCAATTAATCATTTCCTTTATCATTTTAACAGTAACGTTGAATGTGACGCATTCGCATTTCCAATAAACAGCTACTATAAGCAACTCAAAGAAGACCACAGTATATAGATCTGGATAATAGATAATATACGGATGTTAGTCATAATTCAGGTATTTCCCGTATCTGATCATCCGTTTTCTTATCAGTCATGATCATCCACGTCTTGCATATGTTCACTTCAGAGTTAGAGCACAACATACCGAGATGAAAATTTGCAATTGGAGAATAAAGAAACTAATGACAGAAGCGAGAATGAAAAAAAAAATCTTCATGTTTCTTTTCCTTGGATATTTCATCACTAGCTGGCTCACTGCAGTCGAATTTATTGTGCTTGGTCATCGCTCAAGTATCAGTTTGCTTTATGTCATTTGGTACGTCGTCGGCAAGGTCGCATACCTCTTCCAATACTCAAAATATTTTCTAATTTCTTAGGCGAATTAACAACACAATTACAATATCAAGAGAAATTATGTAATTTTTTTCTATATTTACATACACTCGTGGTATTACGAGAGCACAAATGATAAACTCCTGACCCTCAGAAATGTTGATAACTGATTGTTATTGTAACCAGAAAATTTTATTGAATATCGCACGATAATTCTACTGAAAGAGAGTTCTGTCCCTCCTGCAACTACATCATCGAAATTCTGTTGAATGAAAATGAAATTATTTTTTTAGTTTTAGGTCTAATCCATTATGTTCTTTAAGCTAAAGGGGTCGAATGATTAATGAGAGAGAAATAGTTGGTGAAATGAAAATGAGGGAGGACATGAAAGTGCCACAGACACGATGTTGTCCACTATTAACTCACATAGACTTGATTGAGCCAGGGATCCTTCGCACAAGAGGGTCAACTCTCGGCCATTGAGTCACGTGCCTCGTAGAGATTATTTGTGCAAAGCCACCCAATCATCTTAATTCGATTTCCTTCCTGTTTTCTTCAATTACTATGGATGAATGTCGTGATGGTACTGTTATTCTCTAAAGTCTCTACTACCTGTGTTATCAGTGAGCTTATCTTAAAAATGGAATCTGTTCTTCGTATTACCCTTATTAACTTTTATGTATCATTTTTAGTCCAGGTTTAAGAAACAATGAATTATACTTGCAATTTTTCAGCAAGGGAAGGACAAGAGATCATCATAAGAGTTACTTAGCGATACAATAGGATTCGTATCATCATCATCATCTTATTATTATTATTATTATTATTATTATTATTATTACACTTTTCTTTGGAGACAAACATAAATCTAGCATTTTAATATATAGAGATTTTTTAGGAAATTGATTATTTTCATTTGAATCTAATCCTGACTAAGATAATTTTGAATTTAACAAATTTGTATACTTTCATATTCTTACAAGGGTCTTAATCTACTTAGTTGACAATTTTATTATAATTTCACTATTGGTATTAGTTTTGTTTCTTTTTACAAACTGTACCGAGTTATATATATCTATTGATATTTAAGTGCTCAAGGTTACTGAGGATTGTTCGCAGCACTCAAAATAAATTATTATTATTGCAAAAAGTCTAATTCTCAGCTGAAGATCCGATTCGAAAAAAAACTGAAGTTGAAACTACGTAGTTTAACGTACGTACCGAAAACTGTTTAAAAGACGCAATTTATTCCGATATTTATAAGAAAGAAAAAAAAAAAGCTGTAAGAAAGGATTTCTGATTTCGACTGTACCTACACTGAAGCAAAACCGGTCTGGAAGTTATCAGAAAAGTGTTCTTGCCCTTTACAGGCCATGTTCGCTGCACGATATGATTCATTGACTTGGTTAATCGAGATGTTAATTCCTAAGCCATGCAACCTTCTAGAACTACCAACTGGATATTTAATCATGCAACGAATGTATGCTATGAAAAAAAGAAAAAAAAATCAATGCTTCAGAATACATCTCAGTTATAAGCAGCTCTTTTTGATGATATCGTAATGCATATATGTGAACACAATTTGGTTGTTTTATGCCCACATTGGTTCCATGGCTTAAAAAAAAAGTAATGAAGATTAAGCAGAATTAGTTATGGAAGAAACAGGGAGTGGCATATTCTTTTGCGGGCACTTCACAATGAATTGTAATTGGGTGAGGACTGACTAGAATGGGAAAGATGCACGGATCGTCTAACAACTTATAAAACTTAGGTTGCTGGAGTGATTTAGTAACGGATGAGGAAAGTTTCGTAACATTCATACCAGAACAGACGAATTTGTGCCACGGAAAAAAAATTTAAGTACTTTTTTATGTTTGTTACAAGCCTCATTAATAAAATATGACTACGTTATGTGTATGAAGAATTGAAAAGAAAGATGGGTGGGTAGCTTTTTTTATTTATTTACTTTTTCATGACTGTCTATACAGCAACATCGAAGAATGCAACCACCGCTAGTATACAACAGCACTGACCCTAACATTATTTTACACATCTGAAAACTAAAACATCTTACGATCTACGAGCAATATTCTTAAAATACGTTCGTGAGGCATTCCGGTTAGGAAGGACGAACTCAAGGTTACCTGCAATTTAAAAACTCGGAATTGAATTTAAGGTGTCTGAGTAGTGATATCAAACTGCTCTGTAGCAGCCAGACCTCGTCCCTATACGTATAGTTTCCCAACCCCCTAGAAGTGTCTCACTCTTACAGTATATATATTCCAGATTCTAAGTCATGTGTGTACCAAGCTTGGGTGAAATTGTTCAGGGCGTTCCAGAGTTACGATGGAACATTTACATAAAATTATTATGTATTATAAAATACAATTTTACAAGCAATTTTACCTATATTAATAAAAACATATTTCATTAAGGAAACAAAATTTAAAGAGTCTCGAAAAGAAGCAATCTCAATATCACAATAATAAGAAAAAAGGACATTTAAAAAATTTAATGTGTTTCTTTAAACAAAATGGCCAATGCCAAACATGAATTTCTCTTCCCGTGTAGGTGCGTACATTTTTCTAGCTTTTCCGCATACGACAACCAATATATACGGTATGGAAGGACTTTAGAAGACTGTCACACTTGAAATGCTAATAAACACTTTCACTCCTACAATGTACTTAGTTTTTTTTTCTTTTTTTATTTTCCTTTCTTTGAAGTTCATAGTTCTCTCAAGTGTCCTCGTACTCGTACAAGGTTCCTAAAGCAACGCATAACGCAAGAAAACCCGATTAATAATAACTTCAGCTTCATTATATAGTGAGAAAACCCATGTTTTTATGTGTACAGACGCGATTCTTTCGCATCAGTGGTTGTCACCAAAGATTAAAACTTAAAACAGGATAATGAGTTAAAAAGTCTCGTCGGAATTCAGATCCTTGTATCCTTAACATATTGTTGGAAGGAAGGGGGGAGGAAACTTCATTTTGAGCGAGGGAGGACTGGAGAAAATAACTGTTACTACGTTACAATGAAACCTCCTTTAAGGCAGGGCTGTTCCATATGGCTGAGGACCCATCGAACTTCGGGAGTGAAAATTTATCGAATTGTCATTGGGTACTCGAAAGCTTTCGAGTATTTGAAATTATCGCAGTTTCGGATATTATCGAAATTTCAGGTATTATCGAAATTTCGAATGTTATCAAAGTTTAGTATCTAAGACTTGTGGGAAGAAACTTTTCTTTCACTTCATTTCAAGAGAGGCAACTTTTAAAATAAACACCGTGCATATATGTAGTACATGTACACCTATGATAATCTCGATTTCATTGTTTCTTCTAAACACTCCGATAATCCTAACTTTTCAAAATATTCAAACGACTCGATAAATGCGATCATACTGAGATCTTTCAGTATTTGCTGCTTTCAAATAATTCGAGATTCACGAAGAATTCGAGTATCTCAAACTCGTCGAATGTTTATAACATTTCGATTGTCTCGAATACTTCGAGTGTCTCGAACATTTCGAGTCTCGAAAGTTCGATAATTCGATAAAATTAAAATTCTTTATCGACGAAACGGTTTTGAAATTTTATCGAATTGTTATCTATTACTCGATTATTGGAACAGCCCTACTTTAAGGAGCCCATCGAGGGTTTAGGATCCATTTCAGTATTACAGCTATAAGAGACATGGATATACAGCTTAACGTGCTATCCGGATCACATGAGCTCCCAGGTCTCCTGAACCAACGGCGCGAACGTTAACCATACAACATCCAAGAAGTTCAGACATATGTTTTTGTCCCGTCATGAAACAGAGCCCTCCCCTTCACGGACACTGACAGTCTTCTTTCTCCCCATCCCTCAACATTTTAGTAACCTATAACAAACCCCCCCCCAAAAAAAAAAAGACTGACTGGACAGTGAGTCGAACCCGGAACCTCAAGCATACCGTGCTGATGCGTTTACTCAAACCTCCACGTGATGCGAGTGGAGAGCACCGACCTCGAAAGAGAGAATGAGCGACTGTTCTGGGGAGTGGACTGGGTAGCGTTGTGGTCAACGCATCGGCACGGTATGTCGGAGGTCCCGGGTTCGAGTCCCAGTCCAGTCAGTTTTTCACTCTTTGTATGTTATAAAATTCGCATGTACAGAGGATCTGGCGTGTTAAAAGGTCAGTTGTTTCCTCTTTCATTGATATATACTTTAGTAACATATTCATAACAGACAGAAGTTATTCTCAGGTTCATAATATTTAGCACAGAAAATACTTTCTGCAATGTGAAAATAGATCTGTGATATTGTACAGTAGAAAGTACAGTAAATTCCGAACAGAAACTAAAGTACCCAAGATGTGCACTGCATATATTTCCTTACGAAATCGTCATGACTGATGAGTTCTGTTTACGTTTTCAATATTTAACAATAATATTGCACGCTCTGACTACGTTACTTTTTGTACAGTCGGCATGTGAATCAAGGGATTTTAAATGGGAATGAATTGTACTATAAGAAAATTACCACATACAAAGTGTACTTTGCGGTACATGCCTATACACATCCCCGAACAATACTTTTATTTCTTTGTCGGGAGATTTCTCCCCCATTTCCCAGTAGTTCAGACACAGAGTAAAGCATTTCAATATTAGTGTATATTTATATTTATGATTAATGTATTTACTGTATATTGTTTACAGTTACCCCGTGGCTTGTAAGTAATCTACATGTATGCAACCTCTCAGTAACGGACCACTCATTTGCGAACAAATATTCATGTCCCTTCGGCGTCCGTTATTCAGAGATTTTACTGTATCAGTATTGTTATTACTTTCGAAAGGAAAGGTAAGTCTTGTTAATGAACAGAAAAGCTCTCTCATTGCTGATACCATCTCTACTACATCAGCAGATTTATGGTCTCTATCACTCTCGCCACTGTGTGTCTGGGCGGTAGATTTTGCAGTTTATGTCCATATCGGATATCCATTTGGATCTTGAAAGCGATATGTCTAAGAAACCCATCATTGTCTACAATGAAGAAAATTACTGTTTCATATCTTAATTTCTTTCACTCACCAACCAGCTAACATTATTTTTCTCCAAAAGCAAATTTCGACCTCTTCTTGCCTTTTTATTTCTCATTTTATTTTATTTTTATTTTATGTGATATCCGTATTTCTGCTGATAATGTAATCTTATATACACGTTAAATATTCTCTGTAAACTTATTGAATACTTATAAAATATTCTTTTTCCTAAACTTTTTTTTCGACATTTGAAATTCTTGTTTTCAATTCCTCGTTTACTAAACACTTAGTGATAATGCTAACTAGATACCGGATAGTAGCCATTATATAAGAGAGATTAGGTAATGAATATCACCTGAGGAAAATCTTATATCAAACTATTTTTTTTTAATTCAACCACATTTTCCACATGTTCGGATAATGAGGATCACCAATAATCTCATAATAATTGCTGGGAAATTCGTAGTAGGACGGTAAGAAACACCATGGAATCTGGCACATGGCGGACAGAATGGAATATTAAGGTTGAATCTGCGGAAATAGTATAATGTTTACGGATTTAGTAGTAAGTTGGGGGCAATGAAGAACTGATATTAATTAGTGAATTGTATGAAGGTGGTATTCGCTGAGGATTAGTAGTTTATTATAGTAGGGTCATTGTGGTCAGTGTGTGGGGCCCTAAGCGTGTGAAATAGTACAACAAAGGTTTGGTCTACCCCAAAAGACTTCCAGAAAACTGTATATTTTGTGCGTAAATAAAAAGTGACATGGCACTTAACAGAAACCAAGTGAAGCACTGTAGCGGAAACTATCACAATAAATGTGCTAAAGCTATCTTAATTCTTTAAATTAACTGCTAATAAAACCAATATGCAACAAATTTCCTTCACTGACTAACAGAAAACAGTCGTCAGCTTAAGTATTAATGTTATGATGCCAGAGAGCAGCAAGTGTTAGAAACTTCAGGAATCCTTCTGTTTGAGAAACTTCAGTAATCCCCTTTTCTCATTGATCCAATTACCCCGTCACCCCTATATATTTTACTTTCTGCCTTCTATCTTCTTAACTAGTAGTAAGGTACGAATAGACAGAAGGCGAACTAATTCGATCGGAATTTAAAGCGGCTTGAAATATGGGAACATGTTACAGTAATTTAACTGGCCAGGAATGACAGACTATGTATGCGTCATGAAATTAGTATGAAGAAAAAAATGTGAATAATGTCTTATAATTGCATTTTGTTTCGCTCAATATATGTCGATTGACATTACGCATACATTACATAACTAACGAGACGCTTAAGGGTAGATCTTAATGCAGTTATAATTATTTCAACATTATAGTGTAAAGGTTGATCGCGATATATTTTAATATCAGTTTAACTTGAGTAAGTGGTGTGGTTCTCGTGTAGCATCAATTTTCATTAAAAAAAGAAAGAAAGAAAAATCGGTTTTTTGCATTTGCTTTAAAACCGTGTACGAGGATTTACTCTCAAGCACATAATTTTGTTCAGCTCGATGAGATAAACTGATTTAATCATTGGATCATTATACGAGGTGCACACCAAAAGTACGTGCCGTTTTCTCATAACTCTCACAATTTTCAATTTTAGAGTTAATATATTTGTCAGTTTTCTAAACAATTCCCGTCCTCTTCTATACACTATTGCAATCTTTGTGTGTCAGTATCAAAAGCGACTGCGTTTATATTATATATATATATATATTGGATACTGGTAAATGTCACTTTCAATTGCACTTCCAGGCTGAAAACTTCTGCCTCGAAGTGAATCCTTCATTTTAAAGATTCATACAGGTCACTGGGGAATAGTTCTTAGAAGCAGAATGGATGAGGGGACCATTTTGGTGTTCTTAACCTGCAGAAAGCAGTGTTATCCGGGAGACCTCTTCATCCAAGCTGTCGAGAGACCTAACGAGAACCGACCGTGGACAACTTTAACTAGACTGCCAAAATTATTTCCACGGTGCAGAGACAATCCTGTTACAGATATCCTCAACAGGTAGCCTTCTATCCTTCATGACCAGGACATGAACAGAAGCATATTTTTCTATGGTGGCTACAAAAATTCGGCTCTCCGATCTTTTCAGATCTTCAGTTGATCCACACTTCCACACAGCATAGTCAACAAGAGCAGAGTCCCTATAAACATCCCACGACTCCCGACGAATATCTATGAGCAGCAGTCCAAAAGTTCCCCAAATGGAATGTTATTGTTGTTCTGGCATTTGTGAAGCAATTACAATGATCTTGGGCAGTACAGTCCCTAGATTGTCTAATTCTGAATTTAACAAGTGTGAAAACGTCTTACCAAGCAGTGTACGAGTAGTGTAGCTAAAAGAAAGAGTGTGTGGTGATCAGTTGGTGCAATTTCACAGATCGAGCAACGCGCAAACTTTATGTGCGAATTGGGTAAAATCTGATTCAGAGAGTCTGAGAGCATTAAAAACAGTTTAGCACCATCGGATATTTGGCTCTTCCCAAAGCTAAAAATGGGATTTTTCTGTTTCGCCAACGTAGAAGAGATCAAAAACTAACGAGACGGCTGACCTTCGGAAGATACCAAAAGAAGCCTTTCATCAGTGTTTCACCAATCGCAGGAACGATCGAACAAGTGTGCTTATGTTCTGAAGGTACCAACGTTGGAAGGCGATCAAGAAAATTCCGGAACTTTTTGACTGTCCTTAGTAGAAAAAGTTAGGTACAACTATGGTAAAATCCGTCACTTCATGACGGTATCAAAAATGCGTTTTCTTTCACAGACGAATATGCTTAAAACGATCATAGAAACTTAAAATTTTGTCTAAAGTTAATTCAGGTGTAATTACAGTAATCTACCCTTATTAATTTCTGAATTATGGCGAAACGGCACGTACGTTTGATGTACACCTCGTACACTTTTTCGCTTTTATATGGTAAAGCAGAACAATAATGTTAATCTCACCTGGTAGGAATAGTTGATATTCCCACATATTTATATATCCTTTCAATACAAACAATGAATTTATTTCAGTATTTCCAAATTTCCTTCCGCCCCACTAACTCAAATCAAAGTATTTCCGAACGAAAATTTTGTCAATGAAGCACCTTCTTTTAATTAATTTACATCTAACATGCTATCAGAAGATGAAAACTACAATAATGGATGTTGAAAGAGTGAAAAAGAACCGTTTTATAAAACATAAAAAAAATGAATTGTCCGAAAACTATTTTTTTTTCTCTACTAGAAAGTATGCCGTAAAATGAACTTACAAAACGCTTAAAGCACAAATCTGCTCATGAACATGACAGTTAAAACAAAATGGTAATTATTTGGATGGAAAGGCAAATAAAATACTCTCTCAAACATTCGCTGATAACAAACAAAGTGTTACATCATAATTATGCCCATTAGCAACCGAAAGCTAGCCTCTTTCATTTCTTTGGGAAATTTCCCATCGCTCATAGTGAGAGCCAGAGGTTAAATACAATATCTGTCCAATTTCTAAATAAAATAAATCTGTCCTATGAGCTCAGTTCTTTCACGACCACAATATAAAATAAACCTTTAAAACCATGAAGAAAGATATACATTGTGAGAATTTTTATATTCGCACTTTAAAAAAAAAAAAAAAATTCACTAACACTTCTACCTTGCAAGCCCGTAAACAAAATATGTTGATTTGTGGTAGTCAATATTGTGAAGTCTCCGAACAATACTGAAAAAATCATCTTCAATCATAACTTGGCACAGAAATGCTTAGCTATATGTCATGTCTGGAAATTCAAGACATTGATTTTGTGAAGTGAAAAAACAAATGTCACCATAAGAAAATAAAAAAGATTTAATTTGGCAGTTTAGTTTCGGAATATAGGGATTTAGGAATTAGACTTCTGGACTTTCGGAATCTATGCCCATGTTAGTCCGTCACTTATGAGGGATGTCCCTCGGCGATCACACTATCCGAGGAAAGGGACGGAAGGAAGCGGCCTGGGACCTATATGTTAGGTACCATTTTGGCATTTGCCTAGTGTGAATGAGGAACACTCAGGAAAAAGATCACATGCAATGGCTGGCCTGAAAAAGCTTTTACACTTTTTCGACGAGTGTTCCCACCAGGAATCGAACTCGAGACCACCCGCACCATAGACAAGAGTGTTAGCGATAGGTTCAAATGAAGCGGTGGGGAAAACTATAGTTTTAGCAATTGTACCGTCCAAATAGGTGGAAATTATAACTGCAACATGGGTTATTTCAAACATGAGGAACCGCGTTTCATATCGACGAAAAAAAATCACATACATAATCCAAAAATGCATATTGGAGCAATGTGCAATGGTGCGCAAGGAATTGCTCAGAGGACATAATTCCCAGACGTACTTCCAACACAATTCCCAGATACGGACTTAAAGGTGAATCCGAAGTAGCAAAAGGTAAGCCTTGATAGCAGTGAACATCTAATGCATCGACAGAAAGTAGTGCGCGTTCGGAACCGCCAGCTCCGCAGGTCTTTGTGTTCGGAATAACGCGTTTCACACTGGATGGACTTAGGTCAGAAATTATGCACTTTTCCCCACATGAACTTGTCTTCTTATTTTGATGTGAGGAACTGCCCCTTCAATCAAGTTTGTCGGTACTGTTCATTAATATCCTGTATATTTATTACGGTGAGTATAAAGGATGGATGGCTGCTCTTCTGTAGAAGAATGTTTGGGTGCTATGTTACAAATTCTATACACGCCTAGTAAACGGAAGTAAGCAGAACTGACTTTATTAATTCCACAACAGAAACCATTTAATGTGTGTCTGAAGACTTTCTCATCATCATATGGATTTGTTAGCAGTATGAAAAAGTGTGTTATAGGAGGGGGGGGGTATCTTGTGTATGTTCAGTGCCTGATCCTGGAAGTCTGCAACGTAGTATTGGAAACTTGAATTGGAGTAATATGAAGAAAAGTTTAGGACTAGTAATAAACCCATCCCTACGATGGAAGATATTTCGTGGTTGTATTATCATATGTTACTCAATTTACTAACACAGGGCAGTGTGCTCACAGATTGAATGATATCACTGGAAAATTCAAGTAGGGGAGGGGGGACCAAAATAAAACATTTGTATAAAAAGGTAATTTATACACCAATAACACTGAAGACATTACCCTGAATAGGGGAGGAGGTTAGAGATATCCAGGCCCGTATTTAGGTAAGTGCTATTCTGTGCTTGAGCACAGGGCGGCAGAATTTAGGGGGCGGTAAAATTTTGGACTTTCTTTTAAGATTCACAATAAAGTAATATTTAAAACTAGCAACCCGCACAGTCCAGCGCAAGCGCCAGAAAATATGTTCATATATTTAATTCGCTCTAATTACAGTAGTTACTAATTAGCAAGCTTATCTGATTATTTTTTAAAAATCCTCTCCCACCCCCATCCCAAGGGGTGAGGATAAATTTGAATATCATGAAAACTGATACCGTTAAACTCAGCGACCTCGAAAACTATGAATTCAACACTAATATCTATCGTTTTCGATTACTTATAAAATCTCGCTCCCTCCCTGAGGAGTGGAGTATGACCAGTGTCACTATTCATCTCGGTGACCCCAAAAACCGTGAATTCTAATGTTGGTCGTTTTCGGGAGGGCGGCAAATTATTTAGAGCACAGGGGCGCAGGATATATAAATACGGGCCTGGAGATATCAGGACCTTTGAAAAACTTGAAAAGTAGATACTGCTTTTGTGATTATACTTGTCAGTAGAAAATGGGTGGCGTCTACAATATTGTGGAGATGGATGTACTTGCATATGATTACATCATATATATCATTATCTTGCTATTGGTAACAAATAACAGGTGAGATCACAGTGAGTCCTTGAAATTGTAGAAGGGGGAAAAATAAACTAGTTATTGACTAAAAATGTGTACCAATACGTAAAACCTATACAAGACTAATTTCAATCAAGGTCGTATCATGTTATTGCACATCAGAGTCACTGAAAAAATTGAGAAGTAGATATTTCCTTTTTCACGAGAATATAGGATTCGTGATGAACCTTAAGGGACTGGATGCCTCTGATACCTGGATGAGACTGCACTACTGCTAGCTGCAACATACAGCTATACATCTCCTATCCTTTTATTAAGGAACAATAATAGATGTAATAATTCAAATTCACGATAATGTAAATGTCTGTCCAATCAAACTGATATAATTATGTATATTTACGGAAAAAGAGATCTTTAGGTAGAATTATTATTATTATTATTTACTTTTTGTGTTTTAAGTTTATATGTAATATAACACTAAGGGGAGTATACATCTTTACTTGGCAATACCGACACAACTACTATTAACATGGGCTTCGAACTACGACCGAGGCACTTAGCAAGCGCGTAGACCATCACGTAAGTTCAACAGTCGCTCTACAGGACGTTCCTCACCATACTGTCTCGCTTCCAAGAGAGGTGGGTTAGAGCGCCAAGCCTCCAGTTCCGGGAGGCAGATCAAGGATATAGATGGGCACTATCATGCACAATTTGGAAGATGCGTAATAACTCCAACTAGATTGTCTCGTCACAGTATACAATTTAATGGAGTTTTGTTTCTGCGGTGATGAACCCTAAGCCAAATAGTTAGTTAAATTATTTATTACTTACATGAGTTCGCCATTGTCTTTTTTTTTTTTTTAATTTCCTCGCTGTTGAAAATATTAAGGTCAAGACGACCACAAGACATGTCCGCTCGCTCAGAGAATCAGTATTATGTATTTTCCTTTCTCCATGTATTTCAATCATCCTCATTCATTTACTACTGTCACTTTAGACATGGGACTCGCACCTTTTTTTTTTTTAAAAAAAAAAAAAAAAAACCTTGCTGAGTTTGTTTTGCATAATATTACACGACTCCTCAGTATTTATTCACCTCTTCGACATTATTATTTTTAGCATCCCATGATTATGTACTGACGCTAGAGGAGAGTGATGGCAATGAACAAAATGGTGGAATTAAAAAAGTGTGAAAAAAACGGGAGAACTCCGAGAAAACCCACCTACACGGTGTTTGTCCACAACAAACCCACTTGTCGCGAACTGGAACCGAACTAGGGACTCCACGTACCAGAGATGAGCGCTCTACCACTGGGCCACCGAGGTATCTATTATTATTATTATTATTATCATTATCATTATTATTATTATTATTATCATTATTATTATTATTATTATTATTATTATTATTATTATATTATTATATGAAAGTATCGTTTCAATGTCATTATGTTACGACATTAAGTTTCCTTGCAATGTACCTTATATCATCATCTCAGTAAACTTACAATGTTCGTACAAAGTAGCTGATTTAGAGCATTTAATGCTACGGTAATTCTGTTGGACCTTTAATTTTCTTAATTGCGTACTTTAGATTGAAGCAAAAATAGGAATGAGGCTTCCGTTTCCTCCAAACATAAATTAAAAAAAAACTGAAGCTGCAGAACAGTAATATCGTATACTACTATAGTGTAGTATAGTATAGTAGTATATATAGTAAAGTACTACAGTACAATTTATTCATTATAATATGTAAAGAAAAAATCCACAAGTAAGGGGTAAATTTTACAGAAACCTGAAAACATTAAAGTGACTTCACACATAGTACAAGGCCAAATTTACACGGAACACAATTTGTTTATATCACAATTAAGGATCCAGATAAGACAGATTTCGTAATCTGATTGAAAACAAAAATACAGGCACTACTCCCTATAGAGAACTAGGTGCCTGCTGATAGTACCTAATTCTATTGATCCAACTGCGTACTGACCTTTCAATTTGGACAGTACTACGCATCTAGTTACTACAACTTTCGTAACTGACACACGCATACTAAGAAATCAATGTTGTGTTGCTTCGTATATGTCAATATGCAACTCTGGCACAGAAATAATCTGTAAGCTACAGTAAAAGTACTTAAAAATAATATTTCTCTTAAGATTACTATTGGCTTAAAGCTTCTTATTAAAACAAAAGTATTAACAGCGAAGTATCTGAGCACATGGCTTATTCTACAAAGGAAAAATCCACTCTTGCTCTGTTCTCTACTGAGTTGTGCGAACTGACGGTGCATAAAAATGCGGATTCTTAGTACGAAGCTGGCGGCAGCAGTGGACGAAGCATTGACCTTCAACGCGATCAATATATCACGAGAATCAGAGTTATACAGGGACCTGCAATTTTACTTCGACGCTCATGCAACAGGGGTTCGTTTCTTGAGAAACGCACGAGAACTTTTTTTTCTCATCTCATGTGATACCTCTTTCCTCACAACGCAAAGTAAATTCATTCTAGAGCTGCCGTATCTATAGGGTTTACCAGAATCTTGAAAATAAGGTAAAATACAAACTACAAGTGATAATGAAATAATATCTTTATACTGTGAAAAGCTATCAATGGCATTACTGTATTTTGAAGATATGACGTTCAAATGTCTCCTGGTTTGATATATTATTTTGGATTTATTACACGAACAGGTCCCTAGACCATGGGCGCCGACTACGTGGGTGCTCCGGGCCTCCCACAAAATTTTTAGTTTGATAGGAACAATATAAAATAAATATTTCTCACTTGCCATTCTCAAAAAATAAGCAATTAAACATTGGGATGGAAGTTAAAATTTCTAACCTCTAAAAAACATTTTTTGTTTCAAATGTCTTTATGAAAAGGCAACCAGGCAACATCTTGCCCTCTTCTTTGCCTGTCTCCGTCCTAGTCAAGACAGTCCCCACAATAATAATAATAATAAATGAAACTATATTGTGAACATAATCGAGCACAGCCTTTTATGACAGTGTTCATAAAAGATTTTAACTAAAAGGAAATCAATCAAAAAATATGGACACTTCCCTGAAAACATGTAACACATCCCACCATTGATTGATATGCACCCACATAAATTTTGGAAAGTCGGCGCCGTTGTCCTAGACGTGTTCTGTCGAGAAATGGTGATATGAACTAGCCAGACAAATCAAGGGATCTCTTCGCCTTGAATTACTTTCTGGTATTGTCTCCGAATTAGAATAAGCCACGAACTCGTAAACTGAAAGGAATGCACCACTGCGAATTTGTCAGTATGTACAAAAGTGACAATCTTATTGACAAATTCTTTATATCAATGTGCATATAAGTTCTGTTATTTCCTTGAGAAGGCTTAAGCCCTAGAGGCCGGGTCTAACATGTGCTACTAATGAATATATTTCGTACCAAAACTGTATTCCGCATTTAAAAAATCGGTTTTACGTCCCACGGTTATGCCGGCTAGACTAAAGGAGGTGGGGATGATGAGAAATTAATCAATGGAATGAACAAAGTGGGGGGAACCGGGAGAATCCCGAGGAATCCACGCACATGGTGTTTGTCCAGCAAAACGTTCACTTGGCGGGAGCTGAGATACAACCCGGGAATCCATGCACCAGAGGTTAACGCTCTACCACTCAGCCACTGCGACCCCTACTGTATTTCGTGCATCAAAGTATGCTCTTTTTTTATGATTTTTCTACTACAGTATTTGCATTTTAAATCCCAAGTCAGCATCACACAAACAACATGGGAGATACTGACGTCAATTAACTGACTGACGTCTAATAAAGTATTTCTCCTGATATCCGTCAGAATATACGGTACAAAAGTATATTTTGTTCTGCTCAAATAATAAAAGGTGCAAATGTTTATGTCAACACTTGTTCAGCAATTAAAGTTATAAACGAAGTAGTCTAATCGAATTCTGACTCATGAAAATCCCTGATCACAGTACTGGTTAATATTAAAAAGAAGAAATACAATATTTAATGTTTGCATTGTCTCTTTAAAAATTGTAGTAACATTAACTTTGTACCACATTATTATCACTATTAGCATTTTGACCCGAAAACCAACGCATTCTTAATAAAAGGTCATATAAAAAGTCTCCGCGGTTTTTGTACATTTTTAACAGTTTTTTTTTTTATTGAAAATCAATTCTACTCAAGTACATATTGACCATTATTATCTATGACCTTTTGCCATTTTTCGGGTAGCTTCATAATTTCATCGGTGTAGAACTTCCATGGTTTATCGTCGAAAAACTTGGTCAAGTGATTTTCAGCGGCCTTCGATCGGCCAGTTTTTAACCATCAAGAGAGTTTTGCAGAGACCGAAACAAATAGTAGCCAGACGGTGCAAGGTCCGGGCTATACGGTGGATGTATCAGAACTTCCCAACCAAGTTCCGTCAATTTGTTCCGAATCAAAGTTATGTGTGCCCGCGAATTCTCGTGATGGAACACAACTCCTTTTCTGTTGGCCAATTCTGGTCGCTTTTTCTGGATTGCTTCGTTCCAACAGTTGAGTTATGCACAGTACAGGACCGAATTGGTGGTTTCGTCAGGTAGCAGCAGCTCATAATGGACAACTCCCTTCCAATCCCACCAAACACTCAACTTAACCTCGTTTGCCGACAATCCAGAGGTGTTCCATCATGACAATGCGCGGCCACACAGTTTTGACGACTCGGAACAAATTGAAGGAACTTGGTTGGAAAATTTGATGCATCCACCGTATAGCCCGGACCTTGCACCATCTGGCTACTATTTGTTTCGGTCTCTGCAAAACTCTTTTGATGGTTAAAAACTAGTCGATCGAAGCGCCGCTGAAAATCACTTGACCAAGTTTTTCGACGATAAACCACGGAAGTTCTACACCGATGGAATTATGAAGCTACCCGAAAAATGGCAAAAAGTCGTAGATAATAATGGTCAATATGTACTTAAAATTGATTTCCAATAAAGAAATTTTTGGTTCAAAAATGTATTTAAAAAAAAACAGACTTTTTATATGACCCTATGTAACACAAGAAAACGACTGCAGCTACGTTAAATGAAGGTTGGAAACTCAGCTTCCTTCAACGATTTACTGTTTGTTGCTGATTGAGATTTATACAAGTGTCTCCTCGGGATGTATACATCCTTGTCTAATCGACCTTGAGTTTGAGGAAGAAAAATTTTGTTTTTCGCACCTCCTCCTTCGTTTCGTTTTGACTATGCTCTTGATCAATTTATTACACGGCATACTTCTTTCAATGCCTTGGCACTTGTTTATAGTGGTATAAACAAGTTACTTGTAACAAAGGAATTACATTGAGGCTGTACAGAATAAACACGTCTACTCATACATATCCATCTTGGTTCAACATAAGCTAACTTTTCACAGCATTAAGTTTAATGTAAACTTTTTCTCTTCATTTTTGTCAAAGAATAATCTTCCATTCTGAGACATGTTTGCTTACTAATTGAACAAACAAAAAAGAAAATGCAAGAAATGACAGAACGATGAATTGCAACAGCTACGAACTTGGTATTATACAATCCGAGGTCTAATGTCCCAAAGTTAAGTCCTGTGGCCTACAAGCGAGATTAACAAGGAAACTTACGGAAGTGTCACTCACATAGATTTGAATGAAACTTTGCACACTTGTAGAACACCAAAAAATAATCGACCATATATTTTTTAGTTTCGGCAATTGTGAAGATTCAAGGGTGGAAACCACCCTTTGAACGTTAGGGGTGGTTTCCAAGCATAGACCAAAAACAATCATTTAATTTAGAACATACAGCCAGGGTGATTTTAGGATAGCTGATTCAGAATCTGACGTCAAAATTACAAAATTCAAAATGGTGGATCCAATATAGTGATTACCAGAGCCCGGATCTTGTTGACAAGTCAACTTTTTTCTGTTACGCATAGGACAAGGCAAGTTCAAATAAAAACATTATCCATCAACTCTAAGTTCTAAAAATATAGTTTTTTAGGGTCAACTTTTGGTCACTTTTTGTTGTTTTGAAATTTCAGGTCATTTTTTAATATTTTAAGGTAACTTTTAGGTCACTTATGGTCTTTTTATTCTTTTTTTTTCTACATAAGGAAATCTTTAAATGAACACGGTTTACGGATGTGGAAAAGACGAAGTTGAATAATCTCTTTTTTACTTCCTGACTATTGGGGTGGAAAAACTGCATTCTTAACAAACTAATGAAAACTAAACTGTAGCTGGTTAACGAAAGGTGGGGGTTGGTAGGTGGCCAAACAGATAGTTTTGGGTAATTGACCGCAAAGAATGTGATCACGTGAATAACTAAAAATGCATTAGAAGGCGTACAAGGGTTTTTATCTATTATTTTCATGTAGTCTAAACGTGCTAAGTTTTATTGTTTAAGAGTGCTTCCTAGTTTCAACTCGGGAGTGAATTGACGCTTTCAATACTTACAATGCCGTACAATGGACTGATCAATAGAAATAAATGATCAATGGACTGCAACTAACTGAAACCAAACTTTTTGAATATGAGTGAGAAAAGTTAATTAAAAAACCAATGGATATCAAAAAATGTCAATGTTTGATGAAATAAAAGTTTGAGAAAACGTAAGTTTTAAGGTGAATTTTTGTGATTTTTAGGGTCATTTTACAGGAATTTTAGTGTCATTTTATAGGTCACTTTTTAAAATTTTTTAGGTCAACAAGATCCGGGCCCTGGTGATTACAACTACAAAATGTCTTCTGGTTTAAAATTCTCTGCAGTTAACCAAGAACAGTATAGTTGGCAAAGATCATTGCGAGGAGGTTGCAGACCAATTTAAAACTCCTTTTTGTACTTATTTTAACGGGATGCTTGATTGAAGTGAATTTCTGCAACTTTCACTATAGCGTTTACAGAGATACAAATAATAGAAAGTGTGACACAGTCAATCAATCTCTCATAGCTACACCATACAACTTTTCATCGCTGTTATAATTATTTTGCAGAAAAGGAATGGAGCATTTGACCCTATAGTCCAAAACAAAATCTTTTAAACTGAAAATGTCCTTGTGAAATTATCAAATTAGGGAAAATTAACATCAGGTCTTGTGAGGAGATGGTTTCAAGAGGTTTTTCTCCCAATGCCTAATGTAAAGAACATTTTGTTATTAGATTCGTGAAGTGGTCATAATTCACCAACTTTTCAGCCTATTTTACGAACAAAAGAGTACCTCAAAATAGAGACCATTCTGGACTAACAACTGGCAGGATTTAACCTCCTGATGTGTTCGTCTTTAGGCTGTGGAAAAACTTCTTGAGACATTTTACTGATACTGTTCTCTACAACCATAACATAAATTTACATTTCTGTAATAACATAATTTAGATCCTAATCACTGATTCATAATCAGTTTTCTTCTCCCATATTTGCAAATCTTAGATATGCGTGATACGAAAACAGTTATTTGGAAGAAGAATGTGCTGCATTTTGCGATTTGTCACAGTTATTGCTGTCATAAGGTGGGCTCGGAGTAAAAAATGTTTATGTATCACACACCTTTTTACGAAATATCATCATTGTGAAGCGTTTTCTCAATAAATTCATAATTATAATAATTGAGGATATATTAAGTTCTGACATAGTAAAGAGACGGGGAACCCACTATCCTTTCAAGGATGGCGCGGGAACTCCCTGTATGCATCACCATTTAAAGATTATTAAAAATTATTTGTAGTATTTGAAACAAATGCTTATAGATTCACTTGTCAAACATATCTTATAACTACAAAATGCCTTGTAATATAGACCATAAACGGGAAGGCTTACAATGGGGCATATACGAAGTATCATTCCAATATTTTTAAAAATCCAGCATATATAAATTGAAATTTTCAAAAGAATGAGTGTATACGGGTAGGTTCACGAAATCTTCGAAACGGTCGAGCATGTACTAACCAAAAGCATTTTATAACTGCTTAATACCACCAGCTTATACACTTGCCCTCAAGTCAAAAGGACTACCGCCAATCCCCCCCTTGAGTTCACTACTTCTCGAAACATTCAATAAAAGATGTTATGAAAGTGTTTCTAAGAAATGAAACATCACAGTATTCAACATATAGCCGTGAATTTATTATTAACAGCGTAACATTGTTTAATGCGGGAAAATTCCAAGGTAGATGGTCAACTTAACTAGTAATAAGATTGCATATCTTATGGGAAAAGGCCAAGTTAGGCACGTGGCTAAATTAACAGGTTTTACTGTAATGTATCTTATATGCACTATACAGTAGGAAGCTATAAAGTTCAGACAGTGATTTTATTTTCGTTATTTTGAAAAACATACGTGAAAGAAAAGTGATGAAGACTGCCAGTGCCTCTTTTTAAGGCAATATAAAACTAAACCAACACATATAACTAAACCATTAATTAGAAAAAAGTGACAGTCATGTGAGAACAACAAAACAATGAGTATATTACTTTGTTCCACTGTTTGACTTCCTGATTGCGTGCTCTATTGGCGTTAGCCTCAAAACAACTACACTTTCTTTATCCTTTGCTGGAATAAACATTCAAAATAAAAATGGAATAAAATACCCTTGGTGCTGAGCTAACTACCTTATTTTCTTTTTTTTATTTATTTCATATTGCTGTCGTGACACTTTTGATTCCCTCCACAGTTCCACTTGGATGAATATCCTCTACGGAAGCAGAAGGAAAAAGAAAGAAAGAGAAAAACGCCATTTCAAGTCACGCCCGACTAAACCTAAATTCCAATCAGTTCTTGGTTTAACTCCAAGTGCTAACACAAACTGCGCACACTAACTTGTAAATATACAGTACAGCTTGATACGCAATTTAAGAGACGTTGTCAATAGCCAAAACTTTATTACGCAATATAATCAGATACGCCCTGAATCTTACATTTAGGCTCTTTACAACTTTCCTCCATCAATAATTTAGGAAAAGTGTCATAGTGTTTAGAGAAATGCAATAAAATCAATCAAAAAATACTTCTGAGTCTTCTTACGGTCCAGAAATATATGCGTGTAGTTTATTATTTCACATTTACGAAGTCTTCAACTCTCCATTACATGAAAGGCTCGAAAAACAATTTTTGACCAAGTATCGAATAGCCTTAACTATCCGAAACTCGGAACAGAGAACGTAATGAAGGGCATTACAAATTGTCCAGAAACTAAAGTAACTGTTGAAGCAGATTTTTATGCAAAGGTAAAGCGTTTTATAAAAAAGAAAATTTCACACGCGAAAAGCCAATGAATTGTAATTCTCCACAATACAAAATATGAATCTGATAAAACCTCTACAGGCCATTCAAATAGAGAAGGGAAAGAAGAAGACGAAGCTATAAATGACGGAGGAAAACAATAAAATGTTCAACGTTATACGTTAATCCTATTCTAAAGCAGACTGATAAATAGAAGTGAATAATTCTGGAAATTGGTGCAACGAAAGTGAGAGGAACAGAACCTCGAGAAAATTCACAGGCATAATGTTATCCAACACGAATTCACATTGTGTAAGATAGATTTTGGGATGCTTCATACCAGAAATGAACGCTCTGCCACTGTGCTACCTGTGTATTTCTTCCCTAAGAACAGTGTGTTAGAGCGTACAATTATGTCGTTCAGATATTTTTGCTTGACAACGGTTCCTACATATCAGTTTCAAAAAAAATAAGTACAAAATACTACAATTAAATAATAAACTAATCGCTGACCAAAGTAAACCAATTTTCATTATACAAATAAAATCGTTTAAGTTTCGCCAATCAAACACTAACTTCATCACAATTAACACCAGATTAAGTATTTCGAGACAGGTAATGTATCCCTGTAACCTGATTGGTAGCTGACAACCAATACGAAAGTCTGCATACGGAAAGTAATGGCAACGGTGTTAGACTCGTAAACTTTGCAACATCCAAAAACCTTATCGTGAAGAGCACAAAATTCCCACATCGCGACGTTCATAAATATACTCGGACCTCACCATACGGGAAAACGCATAATCAAATTGATCACGGTTTAGTAGATAGAACAAGACAATCTAGCATAATTGATGTTCGGTCGTTTAGAGGAGCTGATTTTGACATGAAATTTGCCACATGCATGTCTTTGCCGATTATACACACACTAACACATTATAAGAAATACCGGGCGAATTCGTTATCAAATTATATTCCAAGAACAACATATTATAGACATGCGACAATTTTGGACATGAGAGTAGGGGAAGGCGTTGTACCTTTGAACACCTGTGCTTTTCTCGAATTCAGAGCTATCTAGGTGCAGTGATTAAAATTCGTTTGAAAGATTAAATGAAAAAAAAAAAAGCACTACAAACGCATTTGGCTGTTGTTTACTGAGTGTTGTGCCGAGTAATGTTCCTTTTAATTTTTTCACCCCCGAAACGAAGATTTTTTGTAGTTACTTTTTTAGTTTTGTGCTCTTCGGTTTTCGCAACTTGTGATATTTATTTGTCCAAACTTGGGGTAGAATCATTGGTGAATACAGTAATATTTTTAGTTTTTACATCTGTTCAATATGTGAGCTAGTGGAGAACTTTTTTTCGTAATGGTGACCCTCTTGTACCTATAAACATTAATACATCGTGTACCTTTGAACGATAAATTATACTGTTTAAAGCTACACAATGTAAGTAGTTAAAACAACTTATATATTTTATATAGGTTAGGTTAGGATATAAAGTTATTAATTATAATTTTAAGTAGTTTCTATATATTCGCTTATTGTATAACATAATGTTAAGAGTTGTATATGCTCAACTTTATTGTTCACAAGTTTTTGTTAGAACTTCTCTTCAAATTTTAATTTAATTAATAAAATTTCAATTCTGGGGAACTTTTTATAGCTAAACCTTTTATTGCAATTTATAACTTAATATTTACGGCTTCTTTTTATATTATTGTCTCAGAAACGTTGTAATTATCTCTTTGTTCAAAGGTACAAGAGGGTCTGTTCAATGGTACACGACCATAATGTACCTGTGAACGAAACGGATATGCTCTTGTTATATTCTATAAAAGCTACTGTAATTATGTAACACGTTTAAAAATCATCCTATCTGATAGCAAAGAGATGGCACTTCAAATATACGACAAAAATTGGGGAAAAAGTGCTGAATATTAGCACCAAAATTCCGAAGACTCTAAAAGTGTTCACAGGTACAACGCCTTCCCCCACATAGTCTCAGCAGTTTTTGTATGCTTTGGTTTCTTTGTGTATACTATTGTCGTGTAGTATTCAATCTGCTTTAATTCTCATGTAGATCATAGTGCCTGGTGAAATGAAAGTGTTTATAAGGGGAAACTGTCACACCATTTCATTTTTATGATAAAAATATGTTTGCTTCGCTCAGCGATTAGTTTATTATCTAATTACACTATAATAGACAAAACTGATATAATAAGAGCAAAATACTGCAATATCAAGTCTGCTACATCCATGCATTAGAATCATATGCAGGTTGCGCAGTAACTTCGAGAAGGGAACGCTATGACTTGACTACCAGGAAATCAATTATTAACCCTTGCATTATAAGCATTCAAATCCTTGACGCACCTATATACTCTAAATAATGTAGTTTACAAACTGAAAGTGAAATACAAATAAATGTTTGAACGTACATTTTCGAGATTGCATCGAAGGTAAGGTTACGAAAGATATTGCACCAGTTGGACCATAAACCAAAGAATGTGGCGATACATTTATGGCACAGAGACAATGAATCCCAAAAAGAAACGGGTTAAGGCTCTTGAGCATTTGCGCAGCTTATGCCTTGTTTGTTGAAGAAAAGGTCAAGAAGTCAGTCTACACTTGGCTTCAACAGCTGTTTCCCATACCTCTTGGGTTGGCGGTATAATCACTCACGTTTATTTTCGTCATTTTTTAAAAAGAGAAATTGGAGCCCTTCCAGAGACCACCTTTCAACATTAAATGTGGTGCGAATGATTTATTGTGCGCATATCATGCTGCATATTCATGGCCATGTCCATACTATCACTCTTTCAAACACCCCACATTGTAGTCACAAGATACCGTAATATTCTACTGTTGGAAACAGTCTATACAGAACATGGCTTATTTTTTTTTCTTCCAGAATACAGCAGAGTTCTCGTATGGCTCATGTGGGGCAGGGTGGATCAGTGGAAGAGCGCTTACCTCTGGTGTGTGGGGACTCTGGTTCAATCCCCGCCCAAGTAAGTGTGTTGTACAACATCGTGCCCGTGGGTTTTCTCGGAGTGCTCCCGTTTCGTCCCATATTATTCCACCAATTCTTTCATCATCCGTCTTCCTTAGCCTAACGCGCATAATCGTGGGACGTTAAACTGAAAGATTTCTATGTCTCCTGTTTATTTCAAACCACGATCACAGCACACAGCAAGTTACGTGATTTCTTGTTTCAATTCGATTCGAGATATTCAAATTACCTAAAAAGTTATATGGATCTCACATATCCCCCTTCGCTAGCTTTCAAACTAAAGAAATAACTAGGGCTATATAACAGTGTTCTGAAAAAAGAAACCCTCCGACAGTACATCAAGAACTCAGGAAGTAAGACAGATAGTATATGCAAAATGCTATTCATCATTGGTATTCTGCCATTCTTGGCAGGTCATTTGCCGCAACTGAGAAGCTTCCATGTTCCACGGTCCTCCACTAACCTTTTCGTCTTCACGTACGATTTGTCTGTTTTGATATCGTTCATTAATTGTAGTATCCTTCGCCCCCTTCCTCTTTCCTGCCACAATACCCTCCAGGACGTCCCTCATGATAGAGTTCCTTTGGAATGAACTAACAATAGTTTTGAAGACCTTTCGTATAGTGTGTAAATTTGGGTGTCCAACAATTACGTCGTCATAAATTGTGCATCCAAATTTCTGGTCTATAAGAAACAGCTTAGAACGATTTTTAGTTTATGTAATAGGATTCTGTAAATACTACCTACCTCACTTTTTATATATATATATCTTCATTCTCTAAGTTATTTAGTAATTATTTTTTAAAAAGTGAGGACTATCTTAGCAAAATGCCTCAAGAAAAATAACGAAGTATACGCTACAAATTAATTCAGTACCGAATATCAAGTCAAATATTTTGCATGCATTCATTTCCAATAAATTGTACGATAAAATTAGTAGATAAGGTGAAATTCAATTAGTTCAGTATTGATTTAAATTACCATTTTTATTGCCTGTTTTGGATCCTTCTGTAACTTTGGACTTCACTGCGCACAAGTCACAAACGCTGTGATGAACACAGTTCAACAAATTCTTCCTAAATCATTCTATGATTGTACCCATAACGTAGCTCACTGATCAATAGCTAAGTCCATTTCTAAGTATTATCTTTTGCGTGACCAACGTCGGGGCAATGACGTATTATTACAGTGTTCACATTTCCAACGCGTAACCATTTCTTATTTGGTACAATGGACATAAATACCACACAACAGCCGAGGAAAGTGTTCAGGCGAAATGAATTGTCCTCGCAGAAACAAAAACCACTTTCACCAGTGGAAGCAAACTAGCAAACTAGATTGGCTCGGGTTGTGAGGAACACGAAAGATGGGCCAAAGCTTTTTTTCTTTCTTTCTTTCTTAATTTCTGTTCAGAGCACGTGGTCTCTTAGCCATGTTTGTAAATAGACTTCAGCAGCTGGTTCCTGTTCACTCAAGGTCGTGTAGATAGCTGCCTGGGACACCTTCGCAACAGCCACTAGAAATTCACCAGCCTTTGCAACAACGCCAGCATTTGCTTTCTAATCTTTGCTTTGGCATAGGCCAGATCTAGTCGACCATTTTTCAATAGCAGCCCAGATCTGCCAAAAGCGTACAATAAACATTAGGCCTTATTCTTTTATAGAACAGCACTACAGTATTCGAATACTCACGATAATCAATATAGGCCTACAATTTAGTGCAAAATAAAATTACTCGTATAGTTCTTTGTTATTTGAATAAATGTTCGAAAATTATTCAAGTAACACTTGTTCAATTGAATGGGTGACAAACAACGTTGTAAATAGCAAAAGTCAAATTTTGCAGGCTACAACAATGTTTCCAGTATTTGTGTGAGAGAGAGGTTAGAAGTAAATGTGTTATCATTGTGTTAGATTTCAATCTTATTCTAACAAACTCTACATCCCATTTTCATTGGAAGTCATTCTTTTTTCCAATTACTGAATTCTATCGACCTAGATACTGCCCCAGTGAAGCAAACCAGCAAACTAGATTGGCTCGGGTTGTGAGGATCACGTATTGCTAAAAACGTTACAACGTTATTCGTGTCAATCATTGAACTGTTTGTTTATTAAAATTTAATGTCTCGTTTCAGCATCGAGGTTTATATGAGTTTGAAATGGATATTCGAGCCACAGTAAATACATTCAATGCTCTTCCACAGGAGTCGAACCCGGGACCCAGTGAACCAACGGCGCGCCAGACCTGTTAGCCACTAGACCCGATGGTAGGGCAATGATTTTGTTCAAATAGACAGCGTAACGAACTTTAACATCCAGAGCAAGTTTTTAAACCACTTTCTGTTTCCACACTGAATGACATGGCTAGTTTCGATTCACATTAGCCCGCTTTGTCCCACCAGAATTCAGTCCGAAAATATTGTTCCCGTCGATGCTGCTTTAAAAAAAAAAAAAAATTCAACAGGTGATGGTCCAATTTGTACTCTTGGTTTTCAGTTCACTATTAAAATTACTTTAAAGGCTACAACCTGTAAATTTTAAGTGAGATATTCAGCAACTATGCCTCACATAATTTATCTCAGGAAGCTACAACAGGAAATGGGATGAAAAGTTAACTACATTCCACAAAAGGATTTTTCTGGAGATAAATAAGGAAAGCCAACATTTTGAACAAGATTTTTAGAAGACAATTCAAGTGAAATACAACTCCCCGTGATCTTTCTGCAAATAGTTAAAAAAAAAAAAAAAAAAAAAAAAAAAATCCGTTCCTCCATTATCATCAACCCCTCTCTAAGTTGGTTCAGTTTTTCACAATGTTATGAAGAAATTCTCTTAGTATTTTTTACTCTCGAAAACCTTTCAGATCATTATATAATATGTTTTAACACTGAATGGAAGCTTCTACTCGAATTTATATTAGACTGCTTCGGCCTGGCATGACTTGACTTTAAGAGTCTTCATCCCGGCGAAATTAAAATACCGCTAATTTTACAGTTATTATGTGATATCTTCAAATAGATAAAAGATAATCGAAATGTGGAACAAGAGCGCCCTAGACAATATTATTTTACATAAGAAACCGTTATCACTTATCTGCTTTCGATTTCGAGCCATTTTGAAAATCGGCATTTATTTTCGCGTTTCTAAATAGCTGAAAACGGAAAGCCACTAGGTGACTTGTGATAACGGTACCTCACGCAAAATAATATTGTCTAGGGAGCTCTTTTTCCGTATTTCAATTATCTTTTATCTATTTGAAGATATCACATAATTACTGTAAAATTAGCGGTATATTAACTTCGCCGGGATGAAGACTTAAAATAAAATAACGCTTTCCAAACGAAGTGTAAGCCCTGCATTTACTGATTTCGATTTCCAGAATATTAAAAGTACTTTAAAAATCCCTGTATAAATTTAAAAATGAACCTTAAAGTCTTGGTACTTCTCAATTCTTTTTTATGACTTTTTCTATAGACAATATTGCTTGCATTGTGTGGTTATTTTCAAAATTTGTTTACATCGTTATTTAATGTTTTACTGAAATTTTAGTTACTTCCTGAACCATGGTGATATTAGAAATAATACTCAAAAATAAAAGAACTTACGTATTAATAAACTTAGGTAATCTACACACAAAAATTAATGAAAAGGTAACTACATTCGATAAGTTTTTATTATTATTATTATTATTATTATTATTATTATTATTATTATTATTATTTGGGGTTCCAGATACAACACGTTCGCCATTCTACATAAACATGTAACAGTAAAGCAGAAAATAACAGAATATCAAGAAAAACATTGGCAAATATTTGCGTAATATTTACAGCTTAATTTTGCACAATGCGGATCAGAAACTTCTTTCACAGGTAAATATATCTAAGGTAAGTGGAAGTCTGTTGAATTCAGTAGAAATCCTGTACATGAGTGACCTTTTCTCGAGAGAAGGGAAGCTAATATTTTGAACAAGATTGCACGTATGACCGTTTAATTATAAAATTGGGCTAGTATTAGTTATAGATTTAAAAAAAGAAAGAAAAAAAGAAACCATGCACTTTGGATTCTTAGGAAAATGTTTAGACTATGTCAATAGCAATAGTATCAGATAAAACAACGAAAAACTAGGTCAAAATTAGAAGAATGCTAACATCATTGATAACATAACACGTAAATCCTGACGTAGCAGATAAAGTATGTATATATATATATATATATATATATATATATATATATATATATATATATATATATATATATATATATATATATATATATATATATATTTAAGTTACGAAAGTATGTATAAAATTCTCGTTCAATGTATTTACATTCCATCCCCTAGAACCCCAGTATAAATACCCACATTCTAATATTTAAACACAATAATCTTGCAGCAAGTAATTTTCGTTGCATATGAAAAAAAAAAAAAAAAAAGAGAGAGAGAGAGAGAGAAAAGAAAAGGCGCTTCAGACGATGATTGTTAAAGAAAACAAGACGACCAGACTGAGCGGAAGTAACAAAGGTTAGCGCTCTAATTTCGTAATAGAATTATTCGAATCACACAACCACCTACTCTGAGGATTCTCTATAGGATTTTCCTTGGTTAATATTTCCAGTGTAAAAAGATTTTTCAGCATTTAGCAAATCTATTTCGAAGTTGGTTACGTAAATGAAACTGGACTGTATTCAGTAAACCACAATCGATTAACAGCTGGTTACAGGACAGGAATTACAGACTCAGTAAAGACTTCGACGACTATTAAAGAGACAAACTGTCACGATTTGACTATCGTTATTTCAGCCTTCTCTTCATAGGAACTCTTACTGAAGGGAAGAAACGAGTTAACGTAACAGTATTAATAACTTTCCCTATTGCGCAAAAGAAAAAAATCGTCTTTCATTCATTATTTTAAACAGATCTTTACAGAACTGTATTTACAACGAAGCTAATAAACCAATTATTTTCCTGTGCCTCATACATTTAGTAAGTTAGTTTCAATTTTTTTTTTTTTTTTGCTCAAGTTTTTTTTTTTTAAACTGGATTAAGTCTAAACTCAAAACGTGATGGCCTATAACTCGTGAACAAAAAGTCTGCATATCAGAATATTTCATATGCATATTAAATTCGTCAAGGTGTACCACCATGCCAAGTTTAATCCAAATCGGATGAGTTTGGTTGAACTTGTACGATATAGTAATCCTGTGACTGATTTTTTTATTTAAAAAAAGTAATAAAATGAAGGACTAAAACTATAATCAGAAAATAATATGATTCAGAGTCACTGGCCACCAGGATTGTATAAAAATATTTTTAAAAAATCAATTTCGTTGATTTTTTTTACATTTAAATCATTTGTACCTGATTTTTTAAACTGAACACGATTTAAATAACACTTCTTCATTAACTGGTAAACTACGGGGGTTTCAGATTCCTTTTATTTATGTGATATTACAATAAAAACGAAATCGGAGGGGGGGGGGAAGGTGTCTGATATTTAAGTTTTTCCAAGATGTTTCTCACACGTCACAGTCGCTCAGTAACAATCCATTATTTTTCTTCCACCATATGAAAATGGGTGATCACAATGATGCTCTGAATTTACTTTACAATTAATTGGGCAAAAGATAATTATGATAATCTTAGAACGTATTTCTTTTTCTAACCATCTTAATCAGTAAACAACCAAACTAAAATATGCATGTGTAGAATACGCTACTATTTTGCAAACTGCAAAAATTTTTGCATTGCATTGCACAACAAGTATATATACCCTTTTATGTATTTTTTTATATATATAAATTGGATATAATTCTTTCATCATAACTATAATAACGAATATCAGTACCTTTCGCTTTAAAACTGTAAAATTATTCAAGATAAACTTGCATATAAGCATGAATTATATATAAACATAAAAACTTATTTCAAATTATGTCCACTCAGTATGACAAAAGTAACATTTGTACGATCTTTTATTTTAGTAGTAAGATGTTTCTAACCAAGAATGGTCTTTTTCAAATATTTCTCATTTTTCTTTAGTTAAATCGCGATTTTAATTTCTTTCATTTTAATCAATTAAACATGGTGGTAACAAATTGAGAAGCTGGTGCATTATGATCCTCTGTCAACTTCTTCCCTTGATGTCAGTATCTAATCAAACCCTCTCAGGCTTTCTTCCAGAAATTTTGTTCGAGGAAAATGATCAAAATGTGAGGGGACTGCACTGGGACGCTACTTCGGTATACATACACTGAACGTTCGTGAAGGCAGATAGTAACACGGTTGGCTGAAGAAAAGATTGTAGATGACAGTTTATATATATATATATATATATATATATATATATATATATATATATATATATATATATATATATATATATATATATTACATGCCCAAGAGTGATATGTGATCGCTTAGCTCCGGAGAAGGGGATATTTTGCCTACTATTCTCGGAACACATTCTCACTGGCTTTCGTTTTTTTCTCGAGTCTCTTGAATACACATAATTCATGGCCCCCAGTTGTTCTACGTTGCTCTTCGCAACATCCATATTTCTACTCCGTACAATACAAATATTTGACGGGCCTTTCCCAAATAAAGCTGTTACAAAATAAGTTTTTCTTCCTGAAGATTCCTTTTGCTATTCCTATCTCTACTTTTATTTCCCATTCACACCTCACATCTTCTCTAACAATATTACCCTAGGCCCAGCCAAGGTAAAACTATCGTGCACTGGTAGTATTTTAAGCTTTTCTCTAAACCACAGCCCACGCTTTAAGAGGTTTAAATTATTGATTCTTCCTCAAGCACTTAGACAATCAAGGATTTCTAAGGAAAAAACATTATCTATTCCAAGAACATGCAACCCAGAAGACGAAAGAAAAAGAAGCACTTGTTCATTCGATAATACGAAAGGAAGTTTTCTGAGTTCCAAACTCCTTCACACACGCTCCGCTACATTATTTATAATACCGTTGAGTTTCAACCGAAGTTTGAAAATCAGATTATATAAAGAAGTGTGTGTTTCGAAATGCTGTTTGAATCTACTGCACAGTCTCATGCTATTCACGCTCTTGACTGATGGAAGAGTTGAACAAAGTATGGATACCCAGTTAGCACAGAGTTAATGAACAAAGAAAGAGAAGTTGTGTAACAGAGGTTACTATTACTGGATGGAAGTCCTAAGTATAAAGCAGTTTGTGTATAGAGCGGTGAACCTGTGAGAACTTTCTGAGACTTATGCCCGTTCTCGTACGGTTGGTTTACGCAAGAATGAACTTTACACACTATCAAAACTATTTATCATTTAGAATACATGCAGTTCACACTGGATTAAATCTCTGGATGGAGTTACGAAAATACATTGCGTACTAGTGACTGAATCAATTATTTACCAACAGCTAAGGCAAGAAATATTTACAAACAAGTATCGAAGTGAAATGAAAGTTCCTAGTTTTACGTTCTAACTTTATGCCTCTTAGGCTAAAGGAGAGAATGAAAGAAGGAAATGTGTGGAATAATTACACAGAAGGGAACTGGAGAACCAACGACGCTGTCCACTACAAACTCGCGTGGCCGGAGATCGAACCAGGGACCGTCGCACCAGATGAGCGCTCTACCATTGAGCCATGGTGTTCCCCAAACAAGCACCGAGAGTACAATACTTAAAACTGTTTCAGAGGCAATGCGGACACGCCTAGAACCAGGCAGCAATGCCAACCATATCGATTTTCAGATCTAAACTCATTCAACTTACCCACTAATGAAGTTTAGAACATTAGTAAATCTCTCGAAATTTACGCTAGCAACAAAAGATACGCTTTTAGTTGCAGAAACGCTTCTTCAGAGACTAAAAGGCTCTTACGACAAGCTCCCATACAATTTATTGATTTTCTATCGCCTACATTCACTAATTTAAACAGATAGATGCAGGGTGAAGTTTCTTGTATTTTCATGTTGTCCACAAGTAGTGCTGCTTCTTTTGAGAACCATTCTTGACTGCTTCATTAAGCCTGAGCTCAGAGTCCAGGGGATCGAAAAGAAGCCTATCGAAACCAGACTTTCTTTTTACTTGAAAAAGTGTATTTTGGTGTGAACGGTCAAAGTTTCTCTATTCAACAAATCTACCGACGCAAGACATGAAAACTTTCAGAACAAGGTATTTGGACATATTCATTGACAAAACCTTAATTATTCAATGACAAAAAAGTGTGTGGTTCTTGGTTTACAGTAAAATGTAAGTGAATGCAGTGGAGTAAAACAATATAATGTAAATTTCTTTAAGTAAATAGCTTAGAAATTGCATTAATATGCCTATTGGTTGCTTGTTAAATGCCCTGTTAATTTTCAAGATACATGCTGAAATTTTCAAGTCTCTGTTACTGATATTTCGGTCGCTGGATTGGCACGCTAATGCCTGCTATACGTGAACACAGTATTCATAAATTCTTTTGTGAAAAGACATTTCAGATTTTTTTTTTTCGGGAAAACATTTAATACGCACGGAGTGACAAATATGGAAACTATAGTTTTTAAGTATCAAAAGCAAATCTCTTACAACAATTTCCACCACCGAAGAAAGGACATAATTCACTATCGAACTCGGAAAGGCCGAGACAAATTGTAAAAGCTGTTAAAGTATTTTAAAAACTAATACAAAGCAAGTACGAAATGAAAAATGAAATCTGAGTTTTACGTCCCACAGTTATGCCGGTGAGTATAAGAAGATGGTGGTGATGATTAATGAATGAAATGGTGGAATGAAGAAAGTGGGAGGAAACGGGAGAACCCCGAGGAAACCCACGCACACGGTGTTTGTCCACCACAAAGTTCACTTAGCGGGGGCTGGGACCGAACCCGGGACCCCAAGCACCAGAGGTGAACGCTCTACTACTGCGCCACCGCGGCCCCCAGAGCAAGTTCGAAATTTGCAAAAGATGGTTTGCAACTCTGAAAACCCAGGCATCTGAACTGACAGTTTAAACTGAAAAATGTAATTTCATTTTGACGTTTCACGATTATGCCCCTTAATCTAAGGGAAACTGTGATTAAGGCAAGTGAATGATTATGGAAAAATGGTGGAATAATAATGTGGGAAAAAACTACTCAAAGAAAACCCGTGGACACTATGTTGTCCACCATAAATTTATTTGGCCGAGGGTAACGCTTGATCGTAGTGTTGTTTTTCAACTGTTATCGTTTGCCGCCTGTGAAACAGTTATGTCAGATTTAAAGGAACAAAAAGTGTGTTTGAAATTTTGCTTCATGCTTGAAAAGTCAGCAATGCTTCACCACGGCTTCAAGAAGGATACTATGAGCCGCACACAAGTTTTCGACTGGTTTGGGCGCTTTAAACGTGGTGAGATGAGTGGTGGAGGTCATGCTCCTTCTAAGAACCCTTCATTAATCTTGTAACGACGAAAACATTGAAAAAATCCACAAAAAAATCAACAAGGATCGTCGTTTCTCGATTTACGAAATTTAACGACAGACAGGACTGAGCTGGAGCTCGTGCCAGTGGATTTTGACTGAGGATTTGCAAATGAGACCTGTCGCTGGTAAGTTTGCTCACACAGGATCAAAAAAAAAAAAAAAAAAAAACACTCGTCTGAATTTGAGCCAGGGGTGGGCCATCATTTCTTACCCTGTGTATTCGCCAGACCTAACCCCGTGCAAATTTTTCTGTTCCCGAGAATGAAAACAAATCTAAAAGGGAAGCGTTTTGATGATGTGGATGCTTTAAAAAGAGCTCCGCAGAGGGCACTGGGTGATATCAAAATTGAAGAGTTCAAGAGGTGCTTCAAACACAGTGGGAAAGAAGAGTGGAGAAGTGTATCGTGACTAATAAATTACTTTTTCTTTAGAACAAAATTGACTTCTTTTGGGTTTCCCCTCGCATCGGTGTCTTGTCAGTGCCGTAATAAGGAACTCAGTGAGAGTACATTTCTGTATCAGTTTCAACCCAATTAAGTAGCACGTTTCTTGTACAGCATCAATGTTTCGTTTTTTCTCAATTTTCTCCAAAAATATGCATGAGTTCATACATAACATTTTGTTCATCTCAGTACAAGCTGTCGATTGGAATGTTTTATTATTGGACATTATTTCTCCCCATTAAACGCTAGTAATATTGTAAATACAGTTGGACCTCGATAACGCGAACTTTTTCACATTCCCTTGAACTCTCCGTAACACTCAATGTTAAAATAACCTCTGTAAGTTGAATGTTTAAAAATTACAACCTCGAATTTTAAATGTTTCATAATCATATTTAAAAACCTCGGTAACTCGAACTTCTGCATCTGCGAACTTTTACGAGTCGAAGTTTATCTCACTCTCTCTCTTCTCTCATATAATATATAATATACATGTATGGGCGGATCCAAGGGGGTCTATAGGGGCTATAGCCCCCCCTTGACGCTCAGCTATACACAGGATAAAATGGGCTTTAACCCTCTTTACACTGGATAAATCGACAAACTATAGTTTAGCCCCTCCCTTGATCATATCCTGGATCCGCCACTGTATATAATGTCGAATTTTTCTTTATGTGACCTCGATAATTCGAATCTATATGCTATACTGCTCTTTGCTTTTAAGCAATTGTCAGCATTGCTAGTCCTGTCATTATTGCTAATGTGTACTGTATTTGTGCTTTACTCATGTCTAGTATTTTACTTTCATTAGTCATCTTAATTTAAGGAACTTTCACAATTTCGGTTTACCGGTATAGAAATTCAAGGAATAAAACTTTGAGTTACACAGATTATATAGTTAGTTTTCATTAGGAATGCAGAATCTCGCTGTCTAGAATTTTTGTTGTATCCACTTTGATAACTCGAATTTTCATCGATTCTCTTCAGTTTCGAGTTATCGAGGTCCCACTGTATTACAAATGTATATTCGGTCATTGTTTGCAGGTCACTTGTCGCAAACCAAAAAATCTTGCAATATGGTTCTCAGCTGACTACTTCGACTTGACGTGGTAATCTGTTTTCATATTGTCCCGGCCATCAGCCATTGACTCTTTCGCCTCTCCCGTCTCTTCTCGTTATAAGTGAAAGTTACTTTTGTCAGTATATTTTACACCAGCCTTTCCCAACGTGGGGTCTGCAAGTCAATCTGAGAAAGGTACACACGGTGATGAGGAATACACTATTTTAAGTTAAATGATCAAAATAATGACAAGTCAATTTGACAGACGTGAGAAGTGGTATTCGACCTATAAGAAGTTGCCTATACTCCAACAGCATTTTCATGTTAACTTCTTGAATACTTTTTTTTTTCTCTCTCTCTCTCGGAAAAATACTTTTTTTCTATACTTGATGGGTAGGCTATTGTGGTTTAGTTATGTTTACGTGCAAGATTAATTTATATATCTGCAACAGGTTTCCGGTCCCAGGTTTGAAATCCAAAACCACCTGATTCCGGAGGTCACTCATCACTCCAACATACCACTGGAAAGAAAAATAAACACCCTCCCATATTATATATATATATATATATATATATATATATATATATATATATATATATATATATATATATATATATATACTAACATGGGGAAGGAATACTAACCGTATATATTGCAAGGGGTTCTTCACATGTATTGTAGACACTGAAGGGGGCCGCAGTGTGAAAAGGGTGTTTTACACCATCAGCAATGGTCTCTATTTCTATTAAAGTAATTTAGTTACCACTGCATTTTCTCTGATACTAACGGAACGCTGAAAAACTACATTTCAAAATGTCCACCCACCCACTCACTCACTCACACCCACACGCACCCCCACTTTCCCCCCTCACACACAAACAGTATACGTTCCGTGGCAAGACAATGAGTCTGGCAACAAAGATTTACCTTACAGCCGCCTACTCTGCTTTGAGATTTTATTTTATTTTTTAGTTTCCTTTCTCTGCAGTGAATAGATCTTCCTTATATAATACAGATTGAATTACGATGGACAGAAAATTGTCTAGAAGTTCACTGACTTCCATTCCGGAAACACGGTTATCAGATTCAGCTTCCAAGAGAATTCGCCTCAGGAATTAGCAGAGCAAGTTAAACGAGGCGGCAAAGGATTTTACATGGTACTGCGAAGTACTCATCTGATAAATAAACAACTCATGCTTGATAACATTCACTGATAGATCTAAAAATAACTTACTACCAGCATGCTTGTATGCATAGGTCTGTCTTAAGTATATTTTAAGAATTCTTAGAGAACTTACCGCTTTTCACTGCCCTTCTTTAATCAAAATTATCATTACGCCCTTGTTTATCTTTCACATGCACAAAACTGTAATATCGTGCACATCATCACCCGTTACTGTGGATGTGTCTAAAACAGCTGCACAGAATTACTGGCGTGGTGTGTTCATAAATAGGAAAACAACAATAAAACACTGCAATACGTTTGCTGAAATTTGGACTCAGCAACGCAATTCAAACGAGCACGAAAGAAAAAAATTGACAGCGAAAGAAACGCAGACAGAACTGAATCAATATGAACTTTAACATTACTTCAATATAGTTAGTATGATTTTTCGCATCTTAATTTACTATTGGTATATTATCATACTGGCTCACAGCAGTCCGATTTGACCACTGATAAAGTAGATAATATGCTAATAATGTAAATAAATAATCAATACAAAGGAAGAGTATATACCAGCTTGGGATGATCTTTCCCAGGTCCTTTCATTTTACAATCCTCCAAACTATTGGTAGTCGCAAACCAGAATCGGGTAGCCTTGTAAAATTTGTTATTAATCTTACTCTCCACACTCAATACCAAGGTGTGAAGTTAAAGAATACCAAACCATATAGTACTGGATTCCATTTCCAATGGGGTAACTCGGCTTAGGTACAAACTCGAGTTATGCTTCAGATCTCATTGCAAACAATACATCCTGTCTCATATAACGTCAAGCAAGATAAACTTCAAAAATGTCTGGTGTGAATAAGCAAAACCTATAATAATAATAATAATAATAATAATAATAATAATAATAATAATAATAATAATAATAATAAACCTTACTCAGGATGACTGGACTGAAAAGCTCTTGCTCCTTTTCAACCGAGTGTCTCCACCCGGAATCAAACTCGGAACCACAAACAGAGCACTCTAGAGAAGCGATCATAAAATTTTCTGAACATAACTGTTCGATATACATATGAACAAAAATCTGACCCCCCCCCCCTAATAAGTGGTAGGATGCTACTATTAATAAACAAAAAAATGAATGTTTTATTAGGGATTTCTTAGTAAATAAATAAATTAAGTGTACAAGTGTGCATATAATCACAGTCAATCCACACTTTTTATCTACTTCTCGAAACTACGAAAAATCTACAAATAATCTTTCACAAAACTTATTTGAATTTAAGAAAAGAAGAAAAAAACATATTGCGTGAGTCTACAACGGCGCCGTATTTCCGAAGCAAAACAGAAGCATTATCTTATATCAGAATCTCATTTCAATGAATATTATCGCTACATTAGTTTCTAAGTTAATTAATACTCTTCTTTCAGACTGTGAAACAAAAAGGTTTCCACCAACCATAACTCAGTAACTACTGTACAAATCTCTCTTTTCTTCACGCTATGGTGATTGCAAAATGAATACATGGTTTCGCGTTATATAGAAATGTTTTAAAGAAATAAGTTTCCAGACAGAGCTAAAACTTTCAGTCTGTCACGAAAGGCATAAGACTAGAACTAGACTTAGACTAGGTATAAGGGGACAATAAATGGAATATATTAGGTTCTATTCCAGCATTTGAGAAGCGTGAACGTGGAACACTCATTTGGATTTCCGATTTAAACAAGCGAAGCTGCTTTTGTTTCCATAAACTTCTATGGAAATCAAGACACTTTTATATATTACTCATACACCTATGACCTGCACATACACTAGGTTCAACACGGATGATTTTCGAATTACACAATGTTGTATTTAAATCTTTCGTGTGAGAGGTTTTGAAATTACACTAGTACCTCTCTCGTCCGCCCTCGGCTGGTCCACCACTCCGATTAATCCGACCGTGCTCGAGCCGAACTTGTCCCGACCCCTCGGTGACTCATGAGTCCCATTGTCGTTTACTGCCGTCTTGGCATTGTTGTTTACTTGCTGTTACTGCCTTTCCGCTTTAATGCTCTGTCATCTCTTGTATCGTTTCTTTCGTTCTGCGTGTTTTCTGTACTGTACTGTGCAGTTTTTAGTGTTTACTACTTACTATACTGTAATTCTTTTACTATACGCTTACCTAGCAAGTACTGTACATACAGTATGTATTGCTCTTTATAATAACAGCTTTTGTGGGTTTTTCGCAATTTTCTTACTGTAGAGAATAATAGTCATTTTTGAGTTTAGAGATTGTTTATTTTAGTGTAAATCCGTATTTTTTCTGTATTTTCTGGTAATCCGACCTTTTGTGTGTTCAGACCATACCCCAAGTCGCAAAGGTGACGGATTAGAGGAGTTCTACTGTAAATTAAATTTCTCATTTAACGTTTCACTTTCATGTCCTTAAGGTAAGGATACGGATAATTAATGTAAGTGAATCACTGTCCAAAAAAACTGGGGGAATGAGAAAATGGAGGGAAACTGGAGAATCCCGAGAAAACAGACACGATATTGTTCATCACCAGGGCCCGGATCTTGTTGACCTAAAATTTTCTAGAAAGCGACCTATAAAATGACACTAAAATTCCTGTAAAATGCCCCTAAAATTCACAAAAATTGATCTTAAAACTTGCGTTTTCTTAAATGTTTATTTCGTAAACGATTGACATTTTTTTAAATATCCGTTGGATTTTAATTAACGTTTGTCACTCATATGCAAAAAGTTTTGTTTCAGTTAGTTGCAGTCCATTGATCATTTATGTCCATTGATCAGTCCATTGTACGGCATTGTAAGTATTGAAAGCGTCAATTCACCCCCGGGTTGAAACTAGGAAGCACTCTTAAACAATAAAAGTTCGCAAGTGTAGACTACATGAGAATAATAGATAAAAACCCTGTTTAAAATCTTTGTAAGCCTTTTAATTCATTTTTAGTTATTCATGTGATCACATTCTTTGTGGTCAACAACCCAAAACTATCTGTTTGGACACCTACCAACCCCCACCTTTCGTTAACCAGTTACAGTTTAGTTTTCATTAGCTTGTTAAGAATGCAGTTTTTCCACCCCCAATAGTCAGGAAGCAAGAAAAGAGATTATTCAACTTCGTCTTTTCCACAACTGTAAACCGTGCTCATTGAAAGATTTCCTTATGTAGAAGAAAAAGAATAAAAAATACCCTAAGTGACTTAAAGTTACCTTAAAAAATTAAAAAAATGACCTGAAATTTCAAAACGGCAAAAAGTGACCAAAAGTTGACCCTAAAAATATATATTTTTAGAACCTAGAGTTGTTGGATAACGTTTTTATTAGAATTTGTCTTGTCTTATGCGTAACAGAAAAAAGTTGACTTGTCAACAAAATCCGGGCCCTGTTCATCACAAAATCACTTGGCGTGGAATCGAACCAGCGATCCCCTCGCACCACGGAGCTGCCGTGATCCCATGTGCGATTCTGGATTCTGCATCTAAAATACTATAATTTAATTGGCCTGCTACGGACAGCAGACCAATTTGCAATCAGAATACACATTAAAAAGGACAACTTTTTTTGTTTCCCTCCTCCTCTTTTCTTAAAGGCAAAAAAAAAGGAGAGAGAGAGAAGAAAATTCTTATTTGATATAACTCTTTGTACTTCAAAAAAAAAAAAAAAAAAAAACTGGTATTTTCACTCAATGAAATTATTACAGTGAGTGTGTAACTGGTAAATGTTTTAATTTGTGGTTCTGCATTCATATTGCGCTCCCGGCTATCTAATTAGTCCGGAATTCCTCTAGTCCAGCATTTTAATTATATTATTATTATTATTATTAACAGACTCTGGTCTATTTCCTTTCATAATTCCAGCACACTTTTCACTGATAATGTCTCTTGTTTAACTTGGTGTTAGTAGTTGTGTATCTGATTATTACTGTTAAATATAGGATTTCCCAATAATACTATTATCTTCACACAAGCATTAATATTTATCGACCAATGAGAGAAGGGTTATTTGAACATCTAACACGGTCAGGGTTTTAATTTTCTTTTACATCATTTTATATATATATTAAATCACTCGTATTTGATTTACAAAACTAACTGAATAAAATTTATTCCTTTGCTTTAACTGGTATTAGGTTTCAACGGGGATTTAGGTTTCTTTATTAAATAATGTGTTACAATTAACGTGAAAACAAGAATTTCCCGATATTTGTGTTGTTTTAAGTGCAAGGTGTTTCTCACACGTGCATAGCTACTCAGTTGTAGTATAATACTACTATTCATCCAACATTTAAGAGAGGTCGCGATCAGCATGATCTTGCGAATTCAATACACAACTGGATGAAAGAAAGAATGCATAATAATTATAATTTTTCATTCTAAGCATCTTATTCAGTAAACCACCAAAGTAAAATGTTACCACTCTGCAAACTGCAAAACATTTGCATTCCGATGGTGTACCTTAATGTAGCACATGTCGGAAGGTGATTCCTGACACCAAGATAAGAAAAGAAAAAAAAAGAAAGAAAGAAAGAAAAGTCCTACGAACATATAACATTTTGGCACAGTTAACAAAGGCCGAAAGTGTGGGAACAGCAAGTTCGAAGCGGTAGATATCGATGTGCAGAGAAACACAATTGTATGCTCGTCGGGCACATCATAGACGTTTCAATTATGTATTATACCGATATGTGAAATTCTGAACTAAAAATCTTGAATGTTGAATGTTAAATGGATTCAGGTTTTCTTCTCAAGTCTCCTATAGCATTTAAATTCAAGTATATTGTCAAAAACTCATGGTCGATTCACTTTAACACCCCCCCCCCAAAAAAAAATAGATTGTTCAAACTTTTATTATTAAGATCCTATCGTCACACAATACGGATTAAGATACTAGTTTAATACTGATATTCGAGTAGTGTCCAAGAATGGTCAGAAATATTGCATTTTATATTTCTTCTTCGCAAAATAAGTGATTTAAATCTGATTTTTATAAAGCCTGATTATGGGTATACTTTGAGTACTTTTTATGTTGTAATTTCATGAAGCTTCACCGTAACTAGCAAAAAGGGCCACATCACTCAGTATGAGCACATGAAGCCTTTACTATTCTGCCCCTGGGGATCTTATCCTCCATTAACAGCCTTCACAGAATCCGGTTTCTATTAAGTTAACACAATAATTATTCATTTACGCACATGATTATTCGAATAAAATGTTCAAATTTTAACAGCATTCTTATATAGAAATCTTCAGCTGACCGTCCCATGGTTATGACCACAAATGATAATGAGAAAACGAATGAGTATATGAGTATGGTAACATTGGTAAAATGAGAAAGAGTTTGTGTAAACTATGTCTCTCAGAGCGCAAAATTTTCAAGTCAGACGCACTCGCCAATCCAAAAATGATGGTCGCCAGTATGTTTCACTACGAAGTATGAGAGATTCTTGGGTTGACAAAGGGAAAGATTACATCAGGGCATAAAATTTCAAAACCAGACAATTAAGTTCAGTATAATCAATTTTGAATTGGACAATTCATGTACATGTTAAAAAATATCTTACGACTTTCACGTTTGTGTACCGCTCTCTCTGCACTGAAGTACCAGTTGTCGTTTGCAGTTTTCAGATCCAAGTCCTTAAGGGAAGGACCTTTGATGGAAATTGTCAGCAAATCATCCAGTGTGTCAGTCTTCAGTGAATTCCTGTACTTTTGAGACTGCCGACGCTCTTACATGAAGCAGTACTAACAGGTAAAACTGCAAAAAATGTGACAATTGGAAGCAAATTTGGAAATCTCGTAATGAAAGGAGGGGGCGAATTACAATCGTTGTGAAGACTTCACATTCCGTGTTTTCTCTCACTCAGTGACAATTATTTTCGTACGAAACAGGAACTGCGCAGCCCTGTGAGTTTACATAGAAACCATTCTTACTGAATACTCGTCACCATCTCGCCAAAAGCTACCTGGCGACCGGAAATTTTGCGCCCTATTCTAATTCACGACTAGGATTCTCAATACCCTACTCAAATCGTAGTTTTATTCACTCAATGGCTAACAATTATGATTCAATTTATGAAAGTATGTTTATTTGTTTTCAGTACATTAGAAAATAAATATTTTACATTACAGTTATCATTTGAAATATTGTACCAGATTTGAGAGAGAGAGAGACATTCCTAAACCATATTAAAATCATTACTGTCCATCGCCCGATAACATATTACATTAAAACAATTAACAGAACCAATTCAATATCAATTTTGAACGATATTAAATATATTTAGAGAATGTATGTTTGCTTTTGAGTAAAATATTTAAAACGCCGTGACTAAAATGAGCGTGACAAACGAATGTTGCCTTTCCTAAATTACAACTCTTGCACGAACGAATGAGAAACAAGCGTGACCCAACTTGCACTGCTCAAGGCATATACACTAAGTCCAGGAGTCATTTCTTTCCGAAGCAAAATCATCAAAAAATAAGGTCACTATGCCGTAATCAACGCTCTAAATCCGAAGCGCTCATCGCCACTTTCTTACAAGCAGGATGTGCTAATTAAGAAACCGCTTACACCTGCACCGTAAGCACAACAGCATAAGAGCCTTTCTTTCTTTCTTTCATCATCTTTGTGATTTACTGCTGGTGTAATACTTCAAAGAAAGAAGCTTTAGGAGCAATAGATATATTGATTCACTTATGTAACGGTACGATCACTCAAGCTGCCAGCAGAACTGTTTGAAACATTAACCTAACATATGAAAAAGAACAAAAAAACATCTGTTTCATGCGATGTTCGCTTAACTTAGATTAATAATTGAACATGAATACACGAAAGGCACGAGTAACTTTCTATAACTAATTTGATCTCCGGTTCTTCTATCTACTCATGCATTACACTCTATAAAATATGCACATTTCATGATTTAAGACTACTACTAATAAGAATACAACTAATTGAACATCACAATATTGTAGAAGGAAATAGCAGGAAACAATGGAACAATGGACCTCCACATTAAGTATAAATCAACACTGACTTAATTTAGTTATATATGTTTTGTGTCTGGTTTACTAACTCCATAAACTTATATTTACTGCAAAAAGTACTCTAAAAGTTTTAAAAGAAATGTAAGTGCTTATATATATGCATATAGCTTTACCTCATTCATAATAATTTACTACCTATACTATACAGTATACTATACTATACTGAAAGTTTGAAGTTTAATTCAAACATAAAATTAAGTGAAACATGATATTTATTAATTTATTTCTGAGATATCTTTGTAAGCAAACGAATTAAAATGGTTCTTCACGGGGTAGAATATAATATTTAGATCAAGAAGTGGCGGATAACTATTTTTTTTTCTTTTCAAAATTCACTTGTGGCCTAAAATTTTCATCACATTATACTGACTAGTAAGAAAATTATTGAACGACACCAAACTTAACTTTTGTATGTCAGTTAAATAATGCAAATGCAGCTCATTCTAGCTTTGGAACTAAGTTCAATTAAAATAAAAATAAACTCTGACCAAAGCAACTATTTATAATTACTAATGTCTGTTCGAGTTTAGGCACTGTATTACCTGATGATGAAAATATGATATTGATAAAACTGTTAAAATTCACTAAATTTCACACAGCTAGGGTTGCCATATTTCAAAAATGAAAAGTCACGACACTACTAAATTATGAGAATTTTTGAAATGCTTCAAGTAAAAAGAAGTGTTATATACTAATTTACTTTCTTCCATTAGATACAGCTGTTCAAGTATTACTACTCACATTTTTAGTAATTTTAGCAGACCTTCTCCTCCCTAATTAGGCAAAAGCAAGCAGATGATATACCCCTCCTCCCTCGTAAGCAATTTTTTTTTAATTTCTCAGGATCTGCTGTTTCCCGAAAAATTAAGGAAAAAAATTGCCACAAATAATTCAAAACATAGGCCCCCCCCACCTCATAAGTTTCTATTTAATTATATATATATATACTCCAACATTTTCCCATTGTTGTCTGTTCAGTTTTATTAATTAAGACAATATATTTTTCTTCTTGACTGAACAGCGGAAAATTACCAACATATCAGTCGGCTATTATTGATTAAAATATTTCAGACGCAAGATACACATTGAAACAGAGTACTAAAGATAACAATAAGATTGAGCAGTAAAACTTTTTTGTCCCTGGTCCAAGAAACGAATGCTTTATTCAATGTCAAAGTAGTTAAATCGTGAACTCAATTAAATCCATGTTTTACGTATTCAAGTTTAAGTTTTGAATTGTCATACTCAGAAGTTGAAGAGAATAATTTATTATGCACTTTGTCCTATCAAAAAAAAAAAAAAAATATAATATTCCCTTCCTTTCTTCTTCGCTGAAATTCGGAACATCTAGCGTCCCGAGAAATATTTTCGGGACGCCGGGACACAGACAGGATTTTCCGAGTCGAAATGTAACCTTACATACAGCACAAGGCCAATTGGCTGAAACTGATCAACAGGGAAACCATGAATCATAAAGAGCAGTAAAAGCATAATGAAATTTTCCTCTATGTTTGGTACCACATCTGTGATTCTGACCACTATATATATATATATATATATATATATCCAAATTTGCTAATCTTATAAGCATAATAAAGCATAATTTACAGAAATAAAGAATAAAGCATAATGTTTTTATTCCAGATCCTTATGTATGTACAAGAAAGAAAAATATGTTAATATGTTTTATACCAAAGAAAACAATTAACAACAAAGGCTGTTAACAATGACACAAACAACGGAAACCAACTGCCAATTGCCTTTACGCGTAACAATGGAAAGTTCGAATTCAACCTATCTCCGCACCTTGATGTAATTTTGTATCACCGTACCTTGATGCACCGTATTGATATAATTTTTAGTGGGGGAAAATTAATAGTTTCATATCCTTTTTTAATGCTTGTGTAATGAAAACGAGTAAAATAAATATGTAACAGAAATGGGTAAAAATGAAATATAATTCAAGGAACAGAATATAAAGGCATAATTTAGGAAAAAGCATAAAGTTGGTTGCCCTACAGATCAACATAACACAAGATAAAATGACCAAAAAACTAACAATAAGAAAATAAATACCAAAAAAGAAGGTTCACCTCTCAAGATACAATATTCTCTGGTTGAGTTCTGAATTTTTGTTCAGAAGTAAAAATGTTAAGCAAGATCTGTTGAAACAGTATTGTAATCATGTGCTAATCTGTAAAACAAGGAGCGCTTAACCATTGATAATCTAGGTGTCTTCTAAGCTAGCAAATTAAGAGACCGAGTTAATAAATCCAAGGTTACAAAAATACAAAATTTCCTGAATGACAAAAATTTCTGGACAATTCTGAAATTACTATTAGCACTACATGATCAGAAATTGTTGGTATTATGGATTAGAATAAACTAAAATTACTGACAGTTCTTTTATGATTAACTTATTTTAAGCAGGATAACCCATCATAGCTCATAAAAATAGCTCAGATCATCATGTTTATGAGACGCAGAAAATAATGATTCAGCACCAATGAATTGACTATTTCCTAGTTGCAAGGTTACTCGACTGTTTGCTACGGGTGTTGTGTGGGTAGCGGATATTCGCTCGCCGTGTTTACTCCGACCATTCACCTTATGAATAACACCAGCGTCCAAAGACCTTCCGTTTGATTTTTACTATTCGCAAGCACTTTTCTGGAAATAATGTATGTCTGACTTCAGCCATGACAAGTCCTGACAGCTTTATATATATTATGAATATACACAAAAGTCATTATCAACAGTTCTCTAAGCTATAGTCACGAATTATTTTCATAATACTTCTGCAGTCAATCTTAAAAAGGAATAATCTCAGAAAGCCATTACTGAACACACATCAGTTTCGGACGTGGCTATACAGTTAATGTTTCTTCTTTCAATAGATACATGTTCACAAAGTAATGTAGTTCAGATCTCAATTCTCAAACTTAAGTCACAGTCTGGTTGCTGCAAAGGCACAATAACGTCAAAACAACCACGACTCAACTCTCTCACTTTCTTTTAGCTTCAAATATTCTTACGATGTGCCTCTACGTAATATTAATCATGGCAATTGATGCCCTTCGAAATTGATTTGATTTTGAGTTTAACGTCCCTTTCCAGCAGCAAGGCTATATGGCGTGGATCTAAAGTTTAATGTGGGGTCCGAACTATATGAGCTCCCGCCGGAAACCGAACCCGGGCTTCCCACGCCCAAGAGATGTTTATGCCAACAGCTCAGCCACGAGGGTTCTCTTCGGAAATGGGAATATTTATTACTCAACCAAAACAACCTGCAAGTTTATATAAAATTAAATCTGCATCCAAAGTAACGCAATAATTTCATTTTTCAATAATTTGTAGTGCCTAAGTTTCAGAATACATATCTAGTCAAATTATTTTTAAAAGTGAACGTGTAGTTGGTTTCTGAAAGCGTCGAGTTAGAAGTGTGGTAAGTTTTAACGACATTTCGAACAAGTATTTTCCGGTGGGTATATTCGATACAACCACTACACATGTCATGAATTCACGAAAGATTTGATAACCTAATTCATTCTGCAAGATTCACTGCCCCCACGTTCAGAACATCTAATAACTTCAGATTAGTTTCAATTTACTTGTCGCTTAGCAACGTTTGTGCTCTTCTTATAAATGTGAGATGTGCTTTTGACCAGAACCAAAGCAAGGACTGCGCTATCAATGGCGGCTGTTAGCTATTTTCTCATTCAAGAGAATTCAACAAAAAGCCTCTCCTCCGTAATTAGCGATATATCCTGAAATTCATTAATTGGAAAAATATAACAGAAAACCAGCGATTACTTAATTAAGGAAAAAAAATCACAGTAGATTTATGACTGGACTGGTAGAAAGTGAAACTCATGTTTTTGAGTGTAATGTTTCAACGCCTCACAGGCAGCTTTCCGACTGTACCGTAATTAAACAAAATTTTCTCCTAGTATCCTCTGAGTCATTCAGTAAAATTCACAGTGCAACACCACATATGAAAGTAATACATGTCATTCTTACAAAAATGTGAAAAATACCTATTAAAGTGTGTAAGCAAGCAAAAGGGTGTTATAAAATATAAGCTAAAGTGAATTTACAAACTACTAATTTCTTTTGGAAAAGTAATATCAGTTTTACTTGAAACTCTTGATAAAGCATCAACAAGCTTTCTGGCTGAAAACAGAGGTATATCATCGAAGTATTTATATTAAAACAAGTACATTAACTATGTTGACTGCACGGATTGTAGATTGGGTTCTGCTTTGCAACCAACTTCCAAGTTCCCAGTGGTTCCACAATTATGCCACGTTACTATCAGATATTGATTTATTTGGCTGGACGGGACCCCCTTTAAGCCTTTCTTTCACCTCAAAGGCAATTATCGATACAGAAACATGTTTCATGTTATTCTGGGTTCGATTCAAGGTGAAAGCTCAAAAGTTTTTCTGTGGCGTGGGGCAATCTTTAAACTAAAATGTGGCGAAATTCGGGCTAGAAATTTAGAAAAATAATAAAAGTGATGCAAATAAGATTTTCTGACTAAGTACCCACCCTCCTCTAAATAAATTACGGTTATACTCATTTGAGTGCTTTTCGTTTACTTAAGAAGAGAGAGAAAATAAATATATTTCGCTTTTAAATACATACACAAAAAGAATAAAGACTGGTTACTTCCAGCTTTTCCAATTCGAATCCAAAACCAATGTGGCAAACGAAAAATAAAGTATGACAAACGTATTTATCTCTAAGTCAGGTGGACAAACATTTTCGTGGGTTTTCTCAGGGTTCATCTGTTTCCACCCACTTTCTTCATTCCACTATTTCATTCATTCTCATCATCACGGTCTCCTTTAGCCTACACGGCATACTGTGGGACATGAAACAAGGATTCCATAGGTCAACACGGCTTTTTCAATATTCCAGGTGATAAAACAATTGTCACTACTACTTATATTGTATATTATTATTATTATTATTATTATTATTATTATTATTATTATTATTATTATATTATTTGACATTATTACTATTATTATTATTATTATATTATGTGACATTATCACCTTGTTCAATGTGTCGGTATAAGTACAGACTTCTTTTTGAAAAAAGGCTACCCATCTCTATTTAAAAAACTCTGTATTCTAACCCACAGGCATGCTTCAGCACGAAGTTTCAGTTTCTGAACAATCTCTGAGACATACGACATTCTGTGAATAATTACTGTTTAAACATACGTGCTTTTCTTGAGGAGGGTTGAAATGTAGAATATCTTTGGCCAATTGAGATCTCTATTTGGAGCCAAAATATCAAAATGTCACACATATGATTACCAAAATATGGTATTTTAAAGCAAAGTAAGTGGTATTTTTTTTTAACAAGACTGTGCAATGAATAAAAAAAAATGACGAATAATTTTACACTCAAACCAAATAACTATGAAACATGACAGGAGATTTTAAGTTATGTTGTAAGGAAGTTAGATATGCCCCATACTTCATCCGGTACAGTCCGCAGCAAAAAACCTGCAACATGAGCATGTGAGTTTATTGTGAAACGACGAAGTTTTTTGCTCCAAAATAAGTGTGCAGGAGAGCACGCCAAGGTTTCTCCTGGCGTGATTCGTGCCACTTAGACATTATGTTAATTCTCTGTTCCGTTAGACGTAGTTTCACAATAAATTTACATGCTCATGTTGCAGGTTTTTTGATGCGGACTGTACAAACCATTCCACCATTCGTCTGATGGGACAAATAAATACTTGAAGAAAAAATTAAGGACAAGTTCCACGATTAAAATTCAAGATCCCAATATTGCAATAACTTTTGCTCCTCCTCCATAAACTGCAGATACATTATCATTTAAGCAGATACATATATATCTGTAATTGATAAGACCAATAACTCGATACAATTCTTACAAAGAATTGCGGGAAGTAGGTTAAAAAAAAATAAATAACTAACGGAGATTCGAACCACACCCAGTGCTAATATGATGCATTTATCGAATCTAACACGAGCAAGCACATAAATTTAAGGATTAATCTGGTCAGTTGTATGCTTTGTAATCCATATGCTACGATTTGTTTTCACATCCAAAAGGTTATCTCTATAAACTAAATGTAAACAAAAACAGGACATTGATCTGTACTTTCAATCCGTCACTGAAGATATATTTACACAAACTTCACCGATACCATCAATGCCATTTTCCGCTACGAAGAAACTTGTAATGGCAGAAGATAATGTTAAAAAAAACAACAAAGAAGATTAACGTATCCGCCATTTCACTTAGGTCATTTCTGCAATAACTGGCAGCGTATATGCTCCTCGAGGGCAGGTCATTGTACACTACAAAGCAATGACTATGCGTTTGTTGCGAAAGGTGAAATCTGCTTCTCCAAGGCTGAAGAAAGGGTACCCTCAAGTACTTGCCTACTCTTTGCACCAAGTCGTGCCTTTTACCTTGGTTCTCCTTTGTTCTCGAGCTGTCCGCTTTTTGTATTGTGATACCATAACTACTATTACTAAAACGCTCGCAGAGCCATAAATCAACATCATATATACACAAATTAATATTGATTATTCCGTGTCCATGAGGTTAACTACTATATATCAAATTAGTTCCTTGCAACAGTAACAAACTACATATTTTCCTTCGTCGAGAATTAGTTCCCACGAACTTAAAAGATACTATGGTAACAAAGTTGTTTTCCGTCAGTGCACAGTTATATAATAATTATACGACTATACAGTATACTTTTTCCTTAAACTGGACTCATCAATATAATCTCTTTACAAGCATTGCAAAGTAATTAAACTACGAAAGAACACAAAACCTCTCGTAATGTATGGTCAACATATCGACTCCGGACTCAAATTCTAGTACATCTCCACCTACCTCAACTAGCGAAGCCAAGTTTATGGTATATATTATAAGGGAGAATTTTTTTTTACGACTTTAAAAATTATAAATAGATAAAAAAAATCTTAGATTTAAAACCTTTATGATTGTAGAAAATCTCAAAGTATTTTCGTGTATCCTAAAGACTACTTACGTAAAAACGAAAGAAAAAAAAAAAAAAAAAGAGCCCGATAAACTTCAAGAATTGATATTTTACCTCCATTTTCATCATTGAAGTCGTCACATTGCTGCCTTTTAAAAATTCTTAAGAGGGAGATATAAGCCCTCGGATTAAATCAAATCACGAGACGGGGAAAAAGTTGAGGAATTATACCAAATACGAAAGCTCCAGTATAATACAAGTAAGTTTGAAACTGTACGATCAACTCACAAGAATTCTTAGTTCTCACTGGGAATCGAAACTTGATTTAAAAAGACAAAAAAAGGCTTCCGCCAAGGAAGAACAAGCTTTATATCGGAAGTTCATATTGCCGATAATTCCTAGTTTCTACTTGTTCGTTTGAAGAAGATATCAAATGGACAATTGTGACAATTACGCTCACACACTTAATTAATTGTTCTTATATTCAAATTAAAACATCTTTATATGTAAATTCAATTTATTTTAAAAAGTCAAGGAAAATTTTATTTTGTTTCATTTAGCAGCCAAGCGAACCTCTTTCATTTGTCCCAGGTAAAGAAGTTTCTCTGCTTTTCAGAAAGAAAAAAAACATAAGACGGTAACCGCACTAATAGACCACCCATTTTTCTACCTCGCCAGTAAACGGTAATGGAATTTGCTATTGTTACTCCAGCCATACTGTCGCACTACCTAAGTACCTCCATATCGCAAATATCACGTCACAGACACACAGGAACCAAAATTTTTTATCTACAATCTTCGCAAGTGCTTATGAAACTCTTTAACATCACGTACGAGCCCAGAACAGACGCTAGAAACCCAAGCCAAATTATCAACCGATTTTTGGGAAATGGTGTCACGAACTTAAAGCGGCGAATCAGAATCCGAAATTCAAAATTCACAAAGAGAAGAATGAAGCGTCTATTTTTTTTTAAAAAAAAAAAAGAAAGCTGGGAGAACGCCCACACGGAAGAGAGGTTACTCTAAGTCGACACTTCATCGTGAAAACATCACCAACACGCGATTCATAAGCGTACGTCAACTCATATATACATATATATATATATATATTTAAGTGTTTAAATTTCAGAAAAATGGCTAGCTAAACACCCGTTAGCAGCCAGTTACTTAAACCACGCGTTATCCACAGCAACTTCGTCGTTACAAGATTATTTATACAAATATTTAAAACATCGACAGAAGACATAATTCTTATCATCTTACGGTAACGCTACATAAATGGTGATGTTGAAGTGAGTCTGTGATTCTATATACGTTGATTTCCCGCATAAAGTGCAAAGACAGGAAAAGTAGTGCGATGTATGGCGGATATATATATATAAACTGTGCGAGTGAAATTTAAGTGCAGATGGATTTGATAAGTGACGCATCGTTGCATTTCAACAACATGGAGATGAAGGACGGAGACACGGGTTCGATCCCCGATACTCGAGACAGATGCCTTGCCACAGGAAGACCCAGACGCTTCAGACAAACGAGGACCTCTTCTCCGGGAGTTGAATCCAGAGGACAGCGGGGTCTGAGAAGGGACATTAGGAAGCATTGTGACGGTCAGTTAAGTACAGTGCAGTTTTCTTCTGAAGTGTGGAAATATAAGCGGAAGGACTTATTAAGGTAGGACAAAGTATTCTGTTATTTTCGTTATTGAAGAAGGACGATGGCCAATATTTCCGTGATTCGTGATCTTCATACTCACCTTTTTCTAGAAACTTCGGGACATTGTTTATTCATACGGAACTGTCCGTAAACATTTAGAGCATTTTTTTTTTAAAATTCTTTTTAAAAGAAGTAAACATATAGCCTAATGCCTTGGTTGCATTTCCAAAATTAATTCACTGATATAGGAACTGTTTATTTCATTCTTGAATAAGTACCATAAAATTTTTGATTATTTTACTAGTGAAATTTGTATACATTGATTTGATCTTCAATCATGCATTTATTTGTAATCGTAATGTGTCAATATTTAGATCCTTGAAGCCGTCATTATAATCATTTATATGCAATCCAGTATTTATTTATATCAAGTATGAATTATTTCTCTTTTAAACATAAATCGCGTTTAAGATGTGTGAATGTAATGTAATTTCTGTTTTGAGTAAACTATGATTTAGCGTCAAAGTCTAGTTTTTCAAATTTTAACAGTTGTATAGGTTGTGTTAGGGAAATATGTGTCAGAGCGGTAAACAGGCTTAATATGATTTTATTGTAACTTGTCAATTTTTATTATACTCATTCTTAAAAGAAACAATCAATATAAAGCTTCCAAAGACGTGCTATGTTGAGTAAGTTTCAGACAAATAAGTGTAAACATTCTTATCCCGTAATATCGTTAGAGTCTCGTAAATAAGGTAAACAAATTTAAGATACTCGAGTAAATCCCTTCGGAGGTACCTATCTGAGCAACGAACGCAGATAGGGTCCATAGCTATGGAGAAACGTGTATTCGCAAAATAAGGAATCAGTGAGAAAATCAGCAAGCGTCGACAATATAATTATTTTGATCAATTGGCCAAACTATAATAATGGTAGTACTATATATATATATATATATATATATATATATATATATATATATATATATATATATATATATATATATTCTGTGTAGTGTACTTGAATATGAAATATTTGTGTAGTTAGTGTTGTGTAACGATTTTTATTGTGAATTGTATTATTTACCAACTGATATAGTATGTGTACAAAGCTATGTTTTCTTTATGCAAATCTTTTAATATTGAAAATTCATTAGAGTTCATTAGAAACAGTGCACTAAATTTTCCCAAAAGCATACTATCGCTTCTAAACTATTTCTCCAGTAAGTCTTGCAAGCAACCTAAATCATTAATTCTTTCATTCCGCAATCCGATTCTTAAACTTATTTCCATTTCTTTTATTAATAAAAAGAGGTAGTAACTGTGGGCGAATTACTTAATAGTCGTTTATGTCTAGGGGGAAAACAATAAATCATTTTGCTAATTAATATTCAGTTTAATAGAAATTTTTGTTTGTATAACTACGTCATAGTAATTATAAAGAATCGAATATTGTCAGTTTAGTTGAGTAGAAATAGATTGTTGCTAAATTTTACAGTCAAGATTGAATAATTTGAATATTACGTTGTACAGTGAAGAATGTGTTAAGAGAAATCATATTATTTGGTCAAAACAGTCAAAAGTCTGATTCATTTGCAGTAAAGTCAATTAATTCATTTTTTGTAAATCCAAATTAACTTTCTTGTTGATTTTTGTAGATATCACCTTATTTCTCGTTAAATTTATTAAAAGTCTATTTGACGTTAGAACCAAAGCAGTTATGTGGTTATCATTTCAAAGATATGCCTATTTCTTTAACCGTTATTAGCATACCTAGAATTTATTTCAAATCACCCTGAACAGGAAAAGTTGAAGCACGGTTACATTGACCATCAGAAATTTTTATCTAAATTAACTCATTTTTTTTTAACTTTAAATTAAACTTTCCTTGTTTGTTGCTTTTTAACTATTTTTGCTATCTCCACACACTTCGGTGACAGAGTGATAGTCAGTGTAGCCAACTGAACAAGCCATTAGCGAAAAATCTTTCTTTCAGCTTTGCAGCTTGTGAGATTTTTGCTCCGCATGTTTAAATCACTTAACTATTAACTACGCACCTGTTTTCCTAGCGCCTTGGAGACACCGTTATGGGGAAAACAGGATCGATTAGACTTAGGTCATCTTTCGTTATATATATCATTTTTTTTAATTCCTAACCATCTTAGCAAAACTGTATCTTTACCTTGGAGAACTGAAGTTCGAGCCCCGTGGAGTCAACTTCAATTCTCCAAACTCTCATTCATTTTTTTTTTATTTGTGTAATAGGCAGATGAGTTGTCGCTCATCAATACCATTCACTTTTCAAGTACAAGGTCAGGTATTCATTTCTCTGATGCATATTAGGCTCATCCGTGAGTGCCTTAATTATTCATTCTAGTGCAGATTAAATATGCAAATTAGAGATAAGGAATCGAATTCCGAAAACAATACGTTTCATATTCCTCGTCGCCCGAATACGTAAGATCTGCTTATTGGTAATATCACGCAGTAATTCTATTTGGCAGCCCGAGCAGAAATTTTCCTTTAATTATTAGTAATTTTCTATCGTTGCAAAACTTAGCGCCCGAGACAATAGCATTATCATTACCAAACTTGGCTTCCAATACCGGAACCCCCAGTGTTACAAGAAATGGCTTCCCGAACAGGAACTCGAAGGCGTAGTTAATCTTATTTGAAGGACCAACATGCGTAGTTAATTTTATTTCAGGACCGAAAAGCGTAGCAAGCGTTAAAAAAAAAAAAAAAAAAAAAAAAAAGTAGGAAATTTAGTTTGGAGAAGCATACATAGTAAATTTCGAACAGCGAACGAAAACAGTAATCAAGTCTATTACGTAATACTAAAATTAAGAATGGGAAGCGTGATAGGAAATTAGGTAACTTTGTATTCAAAGAATCATTATTTCGAGATTACCCGTAGGGAACGATTAAGCGTTCTACTCCCCCTCGCAACCAATTTTATTTCATTTCAGCACATGCGTAAAAAAAAAAAAAAATAATAATAATGATAATAATAATAATAATTGTTCTTACCTCATGTTCGTTTGTTGGTTTATGTGATTGGAAGAGAAAAGAGAAAAGAGATACACCATTTTGTTTGTTTAAAAAAAAGAGAAGAAAAGAAGGAAAGAAGAAAACAAAAAGGTAATGCACCAGGTAAGCGACTAATATAAGTGAACATGCAAATTCTTGGCATATTGATGCATAAATTTAGCTAAGTGTGTTTCTAGTGAATAACATTAGTATTAACATAATTATATATTCATATATATTCTATATATTCATATATAGATATAGGTTTAGAATAGGTCAGATTTAATATTTTTATTTACACGTGCATTTTATTACTTAAATATTATTGTGTTTTAGATATTTTATCTGTTAATTAATACACTATTTGTACATACACATAAATATACATGTGAACATATTAAAAAAAAAAAAAGAATGAACTAAGTTGTTGTGGAAAACGTGTGGTGATAAAGTAGCTTGGCATGCTACATTGATGAAATAGTAATATTTTTGCGTATTAAGGTGAACTTAGAGTACGAAATTTAGAGTGATTGACAGCATAGGTCAGATAATTAGAATTAATTTTAGACAAATTTTAATAAGAATTATTCTGACAATCCAGTTATTTAAGTCTACTTGCAGATGCCACAGTTGAGGCCATCTACCTTGAGGCAACGACCAAGAAACAGGATGTCTGCAATGGAAGAAGCACAACGTTGTCGCACGTGTGGACGTGACCTATGGGAACAGGATTTGGATCCCACGGATGAGGCTCAAAATTGTCCTGAATGTGGTGACCAGAGGAATACAAGTCCAGTTATGGAAAATGATGTCACTCAAGGAAGTAGAGACAACATTCAACAGCATCACAGGCCGAACAGCACTAATGGCGATTTTCAGGAATCTCTTCTATCAGCGTTACATGAGTTCATGAGACAACAAAAAGAAGAAAACAAGAAAAACGAAGAATTTAGAGAAGAACAGAGGAAGAAAATCGAAGAATTTAGAGAAGAACAAGATAGAAAACTTGACAAGCTCATGGAAAAACAAGACCATCTGGCACAAGACCGAGAAGAACAAGATAGAAAACTTGACAAGCTCATGGAAAAACAAGACCATTTGGCAGAAGACCTCTCGAGGAAACTACAGGAGCAAGCTAGGAGGCTGGACGAACACGAGAAGTCAAACACGGAAGCGCTGGAGGACTTCAAGCGCACCATCTCCCAAAGTCTGGAGGAACAGAGAGAGCGGCAGCACAGGCAGTTGCAGGAGACAGAAGAACGTCTCACGGCACAAGCTGGCCAAATGGAAGAGAGGATGGTCAGGCAAATGGAGGAAAGACAGGAACAGGTCCTAGAAGATATGCAGCGCATGCGGATGGACTTGGAGACGCAGACCCAAGCACAAAGGATAGAGCTGCAGACAAGGATGGAGAATATTGAACATTCCATGACTGTACGACAAGAGGAGCTAATAGAGAGCCTCACTAATCAGAGCACCAGGATTGAGGAACTCCGGCAAATCCAAGATGTCGAACGGGAGAAAGCAGGAGCTATTCAGCAGACGGTGGACCAACTGACAGCATCCCTAACGGAGAAGATGTCCGAGTTGGTAGAAAGGAGAGTTGGGGAAGCAGTAAGAAACATACCTCAACCCGCTTTCTCAGGAATGGAACCACCTCGAAGGACTCCGACACCTCCGGTTTCAAATCCAATTTTAGAAGACCTCAGTCAAGGGAATCAGGAGAGTGGAAGATCTGTGGACTCTCACGCTAGCTGCAGAAGTTTTCTTCGAGCTCCTAAAATAGATGAATTGCCATCGTTTGACCCGGATACGGATGTGGGACTGCCATCAACCTTCCTTGAGCGGTTGTTGGATGACTGCAGGCTATACGGAATAGCGCAGGAAGAACTTCTCCACATAATTCCACGTATCCTACGTGGAGCAGCAAAGATGTGGATAGACAATCACATCCAACAGTTCAGAACTTTTGAAGACTTCCGTCGTGCCTTTCTGAGGAATTTCCAAAGCGAAGCCATTATTCAGCGAAAGCTCACTCGCCTCAGAAACACACGCTATAGGGCTGATTCACGTAAGTCCCTGCGTGAATTCTTTTGGGAGCAAGTCAAGGCGTTCCGGGAACTAAGTCCTTCTATGTCAGAAGCGGAAGTTCTCTCAAACGTGAAGAACATGTTACCGTTACGTATCCAAAGGCAGCTCATCGGAGTTCAGCTGGAGGACACGGAGCAACTGTCAATGATCCTCTGGGACAGCGAAGAGCTGGACAGGATAGAGAGTTTCCAGAGAGACCGAAATGCCCAAAGGAATAACAGGGGTACGACAGGCCAACGGAGAGTACAGCATGTACGTAGGCAGTCAACGGAGGAAACCGTATATAGGGACTCCGGAAATAGAAGACAACGGAACCATCCTTATCGAAGAGAGGACAATCGATTGCGCAACACTCACCAGCCATCACAGCGGACAGATGAAGACAGTTCCGGCAGCGAGAGAAGTACAGGAGCACCGACAAGAGGTCACGCGCAGCGCCGTTTCCGCCGCAATCAAAGAAACAGAGGAGACAGGCCAAGAACTGAAGAGAGACAAGTCCGACAAGTGACCACGCATCGAGGGAACAGCTTGGAGCGAAGAGGTCACACCAGAGGAAACAATCGTGGGTCACGAGGGAGAGGTAGCAGTACACCAGACAGCATCAATGCTACCAACCCACTGGTCCTGCAGGCAGAGCAGCAGCAGGAAAACTAGAACTTGACCGCCAACGGTCCAGGGTTCGGGTTGACGGTCAGTCTCAGTCTGCTAGAAAGGAACCCAATAAAGTAGTTGACACCGATGTGGAAGGAAATGAAACAGCAGTGAAGATAAGAATTAATGCAGAAGGCAGATGTTGCACAGAGACTAATCAAAGAAACGTTGTAGAGCAAACACAAAAGAATACTGAGCCTCAGAAGATGAATGTGCATGTCTCTGCCACTTGGCTTACCTCTGATGATAATGAGAATGAACAAGAGGAAGATGAAACACAACGATATCAAACACCCAGGATAGAAGTCGTTATAAACCAACATACCTTCGAGGCAATTCTGGATACGGGCAGTGAAGCTACGTTGATTACGGAGTCTACTTGGAAAAAGATATCGGCAGATGTTCGCAACCCGACATTGCGACAAGCACAGGAGATCAGATTAGTGGATTTCACGGGGAGGTGTCAATCCAGAGCAATCGGTCGTGCAGTTATACCGATTGAGCTCTCGGAGATGGAGATTGCGTTGGAAGTATTGGTAGTTAAACGACTCAACGCACCCATTCTCCTGGGCGTGGACTTTCTGTACCGTGTACGCGCCGAGCTAGATTTCAATCGCTGTGAGCTGCGAGCGGATGCAGAACCCGCCAACATAATCCGCAAATTCCTACCTATGTCAAGAATGGAAGAGGAACTTTGCGTCGAGAAAGATCTTCAAATTTCAAATATAACCAAAGACGAATTAATGCAAGAGATAGAAGAAAAAGTGCGTGCAGCCAATCTACCCTCGCACATTGAGGCACAACAACTTCAAGATATCCTTCGTAATCACTGCTCAGTATTTTCTGATCGTCCAGGACGCTGTAGGGTGTATCAACATGATATTGTTGTTGAAACAGAGGAGGCCATAGTTTCCAAGATATATCCGGTTGCATTAGCACACAGAGATGAAGTGCGTACGCAACTTAAGCAAATGCTTGAATGGGATATTATTAGGCCTTCAAAATCCTGTCATTTGAATCCACTGCTGGTTGTACCTAAAAGTGATAAAACTCTACGTCTATGTGTTGACTTTAGATCCCTAAATAGGCATACCAAGGTGTTACAGACACGACCTCTGGAAATTCAGGAGATACTGCAGAGATTCCACGGTGTGAAGCATTTTGCAAGAATAGATATGAACTGTTCTTTCTGGCAGCTAGAACTGACTGAACGCTCGAAACCCTATACCGCCTTCCCATTTGAAAACAAATTGTATGAATTTCAAGTCATGCCATTTGGACTTTGCAATGGGACTCAATCCTTTACGAATGCGATGAACTTGGTATTAGGGGATGAGGTTCAGGACTTCACCATTTGTTATGTGGACGACCTCCTAATCTTTTCTAGATCGATGGAGGAACACCTGCAGCACATCGACACCGTTTTGGCACTTATCAGCAAAGCAGGAATGACGGTGAAATTGAAAAAGTCGGAGTTCGGATTAAAAGAAGTTAAATTTTTGGGACACGTGATTTCACCAACCGGTATTGTAAAAGATAAATCGAAAGTAGAAGTCATATTGAACCTGGAGCCGCCTCGCACAATAAAACAAGTGAGAAGATTTCTTGGCATCCTAGGATATCACCGCTCATACATACCAAACTTCTCGCAAGTGGCGCAACCTCTCTTTGAGTTGCTGCAAAAGAGTCGAAGATGGAAGTGGACTCAAGCACACCAGAAAAGTTTCGAAGACTTAAAGAGGGCTATCGCGGAGGATGTGATGCTGTACCATCCCAACTTCCAGGAACCCTTTTACGTGCAGTGTGATGCATGTTTGTCAGGCCTGGGAGGCTGTTTGTACCAGAAACAAGGGGATGAAAGGCGAGTGATCCAATACGCCAGCCGAAGTTTAAGAGGAGCAGAGAAGAATTACGCCATCAATGAGCTGGAATGTCTTGCCATTCTTTGGTGCATACAGAAATTTCGCATCTACCTCCTTGGTCGGCGCTTCACTGTGATCACTGATCACAAAAACCTGCAATGGCTGTACCGCAGCAAGAACTGGAACAGTAGGTTGACCCGCTGGAGTGTACAGCTGCAGGATTACGCTTTTGATGTAGAGTACTGCAAAGGCAAGGATAACACAGTTGCAGACTCCTTGTCACGCTATTACGAGGAAGGCCCTGCAAACACTTTCAGCGTGAATACTGTGAAGCAGCAGACCTTGGTACTTGCAGTCACCAAAGAAGAGCTTGCGAGACAGCAGAGAGAGGATCCTCAGTGGCAGGATATAATTGACTTCCTAATAAAAGGCGATACTACGGATGGGAGCACCAGGAATCGGAATTGGAGCCAAAGCTATTGCTTAGCTGACCAAGTTCTATGCCTCAAGAACTTTCATGCTCCAGAAATGCTGACAATCTGTCTTCCGAAGACACTTCAAGACAAGGCACTCCAAGACATCCATGACAACGGCGGACACTTTGGCTTTTACAAGTCGTGGAAGGCCCTGAGCCAATCTTACTTCTGGAAAGGAATGAGGCGAGACTTGAAGAAATGGATAGCCGATTGTGAAGTGTGTGCTCGATCCAAAGTGGACAGACATCCCCCTCAGCGAACAGTAACCTCTTACCACGCAGAGCGACCCAGAGATATTTACTATGTCGATCTTGTAGGACCAATGACACGAACACCCACGGGAGAAAAGTATATCCTCACCGTGATGGATGGATGCACGAGGTATCTCGTAGCCATTCCCTTGAGGAACAGTTCGGCTAACCTAGTCCTCAAGTATCTCAGCCGTTACGTTCTACCCATCATTGGGGTACCAAATGCCATATTGAGTGACCAAGGACCACAATTTACCTGTTCAAGATGGAAGGAAGAAATGGAGAGACACAACATCAAGGTCTTGTACGCACCTCCATACCATCCGAAGTCGAACCTGGTGGAGAGAACACACGCTGAACTTCACCGACTATTCAGAGTATTCTGTGCCAAAAATCACACTTCTTGGGCAGAACATCTACCAAGCATTGTTATCCTCGTAAATCATGCGGTGACAGAATCCCTCTCTTATACTCCAGCGGAATTATTTCTAGGAGCAGTGCGAAGAAATCCCATCTTGGAGCATTTTGGTATTCCGAGGGAAGAACGAGAGACCTGGGAGGACAAGCTGTTCTATGCATCCCGTAGGAACATCACCTTGAAAAGGCGAAGAAATGAAAAACTCACCACTAAAGGTCCGGTGGTAACACCTGGGGACTTAGTGTTCCTGAAAGCGCACAGGTTAAGTGCTGCTGCAGACCAGACCGTGCGGAAGTTTTTCGATCTTTACCAGGGTCCGTACTATGTGAAGAAGAAGGTTGGAGCTAATACCTTCGCCATTATTGAATGTAGTACAGGAAAAGAATTGGTCCCACAACATCTGGAGAATCTCAAGACGTGGAAATGCTCAGAAGAAAGAAAGGAAGAATGGATCCAACGCATGAATGAGAGACTCTCACCCGGAGCATCCAGTAGCCAGAAGTAATCTTCAAACATGACATTGAGATTATCTCTCTCAGCGTGCACGAAATTTTAACATTAGGGTTCGGATTTTTTGTGAATATTTAAATTTTCTTCTTCAACATAGATTAGGGTTAGGACTTTCATGTATTTGTACTTTTTGTCAGAATTTGAACTTTTATATTTATCAAATGTTACTTCTCCTTAGATGCAGCCGTGCTTCACTCTGTTGCAGCACTTGCTACATCTTGGGAGGGGGGTATTGTGACAATTACGCTCACACACTTAATTAATTGTTCTTATATTCAAATTAAAACATCTTTATATGTAAATTCAATTTATTTTAAAAAGTCAAGGAAAATTTTATTTTGTTTCATTTAGCAGCCAAGCGAACCTCTTTCATTTGTCCCAGGTAAAGAAGTTTCTCTGCTTTTCAGAAAGAAAAAAAACATAAGACGGTAACCGCACTAATAGACCACCCATTTTTCTACCTCGCCAGTAAACGGTAATGGAATTTGCTATTGTTACTCCAGCCATACTGTCGCACTACCTAAGTACCTCCATATCGCAAATATCACGTCACAGACACACAGGAACCAAAATTTTTTATCTACAATCTTCGCAAGTGCTTATGAAACTCTTTAACATCACGTACGAGCCCAGAACAGACGCTAGAAACCCAAGCCAAATTATCAACCGATTTTTGGGAAATGGTGTCACGAACTTAAAGCGGCGAATCAGAATCCGAAATTCAAAATTCACAAAGAGAAGAATGAAGCGTCTATTTTTTTTTTTTAAAAAAAAAGAAAGCTGGGAGAACGCCCACACGGAAGAGAGGTTACTCTAAGTCGACACTTCATCGTGAAAACATCACCAACACGCGATTCATAAGCGTACGTCAACTCATATATACATATATATATATATATATTTAAGTGTTTAAATTTCAGAAAAATGGCTAGCTAAACACCCGTTAGCAGCCAGTTACTTAAACCACGCGTTATCCACAGCAACTTCGTCGTTACAAGATTATTTATACAAATATTTAAAACATCGACAGAAGACATAATTCTTATCATCTTACGGTAACGCTACATAAATGGTGATGTTGAAGTGAGTCTGTGATTCTATATACGTTGATTTCCCGCATAAAGTGCAAAGACAGGAAAAGTAGTGCGATGTATGGCGGATATATATATATAAACTGTGCGAGTGAAATTTAAGTGCAGATGGATTTGATAAGTGACGCATCGTTGCATTTCAACAACATGGAGATGAAGGACGGAGACACGGGTTCGATCCCCGATACTCGAGACAGATGCCTTGCCACAGGAAGACCCAGACGCTTCAGACAAACGAGGACCTCTTCTCCGGGAGTTGAATCCAGAGGACAGCGGGGTCTGAGAAGGGACATTAGGAAGCATTGTGACGGTCAGTTAAGTACAGTGCAGTTTTCTTCTGAAGTGTGGAAATATAAGCGGAAGGACTTATTAAGGTAGGACAAAGTATTCTGTTATTTTCGTTATTGAAGAAGGACGATGGCCAATATTTCCGTGATTCGTGATCTTCATACTCACCTTTTTCTAGAAACTTCGGGACATTGTTTATTCATACGGAACTGTCCGTAAACATTTAGAGCATTTTTTTTTTAAAATTCTTTTTAAAAGAAGTAAACATATAGCCTAATGCCTTGGTTGCATTTCCAAAATTAATTCACTGATATAGGAACTGTTTATTTCATTCTTGAATAAGTACCATAAAATTTTTGATTATTTTACTAGTGAAATTTGTATACATTGATTTGATCTTCAATCATGCATTTATTTGTAATCGTAATGTGTCAATATTTAGATCCTTGAAGCCGTCATTATAATCATTTATATGCAATCCAGTATTTATTTATATCAAGTATGAATTATTTCTCTTTTAAACATAAATCGCGTTTAAGATGTGTGAATGTAATGTAATTTCTGTTTTGAGTAAACTATGATTTAGCGTCAAAGTCTAGTTTTTCAAATTTTAACAGTTGTATAGGTTGTGTTAGGGAAATATGTGTCAGAGCGGTAAACAGGCTTAATATGATTTTATTGTAACTTGTCAATTTTTATTATACTCATTCTTAAAAGAAACAATCAATATAAAGCTTCCAAAGACGTGCTATGTTGAGTAAGTTTCAGACAAATAAGTGTAAACATTCTTATCCCGTAATATCGTTAGAGTCTCGTAAATAAGGTAAACAAATTTAAGATACTCGAGTAAATCCCTTCGGAGGTACCTATCTGAGCAACGAACGCAGATAGGGTCCATAGCTATGGAGAAACGTGTATTCGCAAAATAAGGAATCAGTGAGAAAATCAGCAAGCGTCGACAATATAATTATTTTGATCAATTGGCCAAACTATAATAATGGTAGTACTATATATATATATATATATATATATATATATATATATATATATATATTTCTGTGTAGTGTACTTGAATATGAAATATTTGTGTAGTTAGTGTTGTGTAACGATTTTTATTGTGAATTGTATTATTTACCAACTGATATAGTATGTGTACAAAGCTATGTTTTCTTTATGCAAATCTTTTAATATTGAAAATTCATTAGAGTTCATTAGAAACAGTGCACTAAATTTTCCCAAAAGCATACTATCGCTTCTAAACTATTTCTCCAGTAAGTCTTGCAAGCAACCTAAATCATTAATTCTTTCATTCCGCAATCCGATTCTTAAACTTATTTCCATTTCTTTTATTAATAAAAAGAGGTAGTAACTGTGGGCGAATTACTTAATAGTCGTTTATGTCTAGGGGGAAAACAATAAATCATTTTGCTAATTAATATTCAGTTTAATAGAAATTTTTGTTTGTATAACTACGTCATAGTAATTATAAAGAATCGAATATTGTCAGTTTAGTTGAGTAGAAATAGATTGTTGCTAAATTTTACAGTCAAGATTGAATAATTTGAATATTACGTTGTACAGTGAAGAATGTGTTAAGAGAAATCATATTATTTGGTCAAAACAGTCAAAAGTCTGATTCATTTGCAGTAAAGTCAATTAATTCATTTTTTGTAAATCCAAATTAACTTTCTTGTTGATTTTTGTAGATATCACCTTATTTCTCGTTAAATTTATTAAAAGTCTATTTGACGTTAGAACCAAAGCAGTTATGTGGTTATCATTTCAAAGATATGCCTATTTCTTTAACCGTTATTAGCATACCTAGAATTTATTTCAAATCACCCTGAACTGGAAAAGTTGAAGCACGGTTACATTGACCATCAGAAATTTTTATCTAAATTAACTCATTTTTTTTTAACTTTAAATTAAACTTTCCTTGTTTGTTGCTTTTTAACTATTTTTGCTATCTCCACACACTTCGGTGACAGAGTGATAGTCAGTGTAGCCAACTGAACAAGCCATTAGCGAAAAATCTTTCTTTCAGCTTTGCAGCTTGTGAGATTTTTGCTCCGCATGTTTAAATCACTTAACTATTAACTACGCACCTGTTTTCCTAGCGCCTTGGAGACACCGTTATGGGGAAAACAGGATCGATTAGACTTAGGTCATCTTTCGTTATATATATCATTTTTTTTAATTCCTAACCATCTTAGCAAAACTGTATCTTTACCTTGGAGAACTGAAGTTCGAGCCCCGTGGAGTCAACTTCAATTCTCCAAACTCTCATTCATTTTTTTTTTATTTGTGTAATAGGCAGATGAGTTGTCGCTCATCAATACCATTCACTTTTCAAGTACAAGGTCAGGTATTCATTTCTCTGATGCATATTAGGCTCATCCGTGAGTGCCTTAATTATTCATTCTAGTGCAGATTAAATATGCAAATTAGAGATAAGGAATCGAATTCCGAAAACAATACGTTTCATATTCCTCGTCGCCCGAATACGTAAGATCTGCTTATTGGTAATATCACGCAGTAATTCTATTTGGCAGCCCGAGCAGAAATTTTCCTTTAATTATTAGTAATTTTCTATCGTTGCAAAACTTAGCGCCCGAGACAATAGCATTATCATTACCAAACTTGGCTTCCAATACCGGAACCCCCAGTGTTACACAATATGTGAGTGGAGTTTACACTTCGATATACGCGAACTGCAAAAAATTACGGCCGAAGATACTACTAGAAAATTAAGAAAAATACATATTTTTCTTGGTAACTGTACAAAATCCACACAGTTTTCAAAATATTCGGTGGATTTCACATGTTCTTGAAATTTTCTGCTAAGTTGTAAATCGTATATGAATTTTTGTTGGTAACGGTACGAAACCCCAAAAACGATCTTTAAAATATTCGCTTGATTTCCCATGTTCTTGAAATTTCCTGCTAAGTTGTAAATTGTACCAATGACGCAAACAATTTCCATCTTAAAACCGTTTACTCGTATATTTCATCCACTTAAACCAGAAATTAAAGAGAGATTACGTCTTTTACTTACCTTGAATGGAGTTCAGGCGGCCCAAATAACCCAGGGGCACCACTCTAGGCGAACCTTCGTATAAGTATTATTTTCCTGCAAATGAACGTAAAAGAAAACAATTACATACAAGTTTTATCAGAAAGTAGGATCTACTGCATAAAACCGTGAATACTCAAAAAGCTGGTAGTCCCAAACCCGAAGAGAAAAAGAAGCCACTGGGTGTGTAAGACAGATAAAGAAGTGGCTCCTGATGTAATTTCTTGTGTTGTTCACCAAAGAAGGTAGAAATTAAAATCTTTCTTCTAGAAAATATTCACGCCTAATTGGTAGTAATTCAACTAACTACTACAATATTAAATTTCTAGATTTCGAAATGCAAAACAAAAATAAGAAACAAATTTAGAACATCACTAGGATTAATAATAGAAATCTGTGATGGATGTATAAATATCTAACTCTCTTTGTTTCTCATGATATTGAGTATCTTTCCTTGTCCATCTAGTATTAGGGATAAAATAAAATTACTTTAACCCTTTTAAGATATATCGTAGTTTTTACTACGAAATGATAGCGTCTTCAAAATTCGATCAAAAGAGAACTAAGAAAGCTATTTAGTTCCGTTTTTATTTATTTATTTTACAAGAGAGGAGGAATTGAAGAAAGCCTTGGAGGGGTATATACGCTTCCGAGCGTCGGAACATAGGGGGATATGACGTCATCACTTTACAAATTCCTTTTTAGTGAAGTCTAACTTCAACATTTTTTAGGTGAGCTTCTCTTTAACCGTAGATTTCAGAAGTTTTACACAAACAATCAGTGAACGGTTTAGTTTTTATCTGAAATTTTTCGGATCTCTTCGTCAACAAAGAAAGGGGGTTCAGAGAAGCTAAAGGGTAAAAAATGGATATTTCTTGACCAAAAATCCCACTTTCGCAATTATTGCTCCACTCGGGTGGACATCTGAGTGGTGATAGGGACATCTGAATGGTACTTTCTGAAAGCCTACTCGATTCTCAACAAAATGACGTATGAATCATCATTCTACGATAATTAGGGACGTGTCTGGGATATTTTTTTTTTTACATATCCTTTTTGTTACTACTATAATTTGGAGCGCTCTGCGCACTTTTCCCACACGGGGAAATACTTTTCCCGCCTTTAGTATTGAAGATAGGAGATTGGTATTTGTCACAAGTAATTAGTACCCCAAGTACTATTTTTGCAAGTTATTTCCAGATCTGTATGTTTACCCAGAGCCGCGCCAGAGGGCTTCAAAATGGGGGAAAAGGGATTTTTCACAAAAATCCCCATTTACTCAACTTTTCCCTCCTTAAGGACGTCCGAGTTACCTATGAGTTGTACTGTTTGAAAGCTTACTCTATTCTGAAGAGAACGGCGTATGAATCGTGATCCTACGATAATTAGGGACGTGTCAGGAAATTTTTAAATTTTAGTAGGGTGCATTTTAGGGAAATTTTGGGCGTTTTTTGCTCTCCCAACATGGGTAAAAATTGTTCCCGCCCTTACTATTGAAGGCACGAAATTCTAATTTGTCACAAGTAATTAGTACACTACGTAGCATTTTTCAAAATTTTTTTTTCAGGTTTGTGCACAGACCCGGGGGGGCTCAGGGGACCCCAAACATTGAAGAAGGTTTTGTTAAAAAAAAAAAAAAAGATTTCCCTTCAAAAAATTCCCTCAGGTACATGATAGGGACATGTGAGTGGTACTGTCTGAAAGCCTACTCTATTCTGAACAAAACGACGTATGAACCATAATCCTATAATAATTAGGGATGATGCTGTACCTTCTTGACAAAGTCAACAAAAACACCTAAAAAAAAAAAAAAAAAACCTCAAAAGGGTTAATAACTATGGGTAGTATTAAACTTGGTAATTCCTGCATCATGATGAACAGATAAGTAGGAAACCATTATCCATGAGAACTTTCCATTACTTATAAATATTTAACACATGTATCAAAGTGAAGCCCAAAACAAGATTCTTATACTCAAGAGCATCAGACTCAAATAGCTGATTTTTATTTTATTTTTTAAAAATAGTTTTAGGATTGTTTCCAAAACATCCATCCGATAACTTACGTATCAAAATTTCTTTTGTACAATCTTAAAGCTAACATTAGAACTGAATCAATGATTTGGTGTACAGTGCTAAACTGTCACTAGACTTCGGGAGAAGGCTTCGGCTACAAGTTTCAAGACTTAAGCGAAAGTCCACCTTTTCTGATTACAGGTATAATTATGGATTTTATCATGGGCTGAAAGAAAAAAAGGAATGAAGACGTACTAAAAGAAGCTGATGAAGGAAGACAGATCATGAAGATAATAGGGAAAAGAAGAAACAGTATACTTGGCCATTTTATTCGGCACTCAGATTGGATCACTGTGTTGATAGAGGAAAAGGCAGAAGGAAAACCAGGAAGAAGAAGACCAAGGATCGAATATCTAGATGCAGTTACGAAGAAGAGATCTTATCAAAGCATAAAACAGTTCTCATAAAGGGAAGAGGTTTTAAAATTTCCATACTGCACACCAACCTATGATTGAGGTGAACAAGATGATGATTTCATAATTAAACAATGACAGATTCTAGCAAGTTGCCCCCTGCTCAACATTCCTACTTGTTAATCAGACAAATGTCGTAGAACATCTGTAACATTACGTTTAACAAACTTAGTGCAAAGCTTATTCATTTATCTTAGGTTTGTAATTATTTCTGTTCTTTAAATTAATAGGTAAAAGATTATCTATTCTAGTAATAGGTTAACATTTTAAAACAAAATCCTTCTATTCTGTATTTACACTACCATGTTCATTAAATAATACACATTATTTCATCCTCCCCTTCTAACTGAGGACTTCCAATTTAGTTTTCGAAGTCTCACTTAAAAGGCCGTAGCGATGTCACTGGCACGCAATCCTTAGTTCACAAAAACCAATATGAGCCTATCTGTAATAATATTTCAACTATGATGAAGCAGAGACGGCCATGTTATAATTCGGGCTCAAGCTCCCTATCGTGTTCACCAATCACAATGATGCTCAGACTAGTTCGATATATCGTTCACTATTCTCAGTGAGGTCCGCATGCACTCACGACCTTTGCAGAGGCCCGGATTTGCTCAAACTCAGGCTGTAGCTCCTTATCTACCTATAGGACCCACAAGTCTGGATATCTTTGGACCAAAGATACGATCTAATTTACTTACCTAGCTCGTTGGGCCATTTAGGAAACACAGCATGGGTAAATGGCCAATTTCCGCAAGCAAACACAAAACTCGAAATTACGAACTGAAGTGAAAAGTTACCACAAATATAGGAACTGTGTAATTATAGCTTCATTGTACAGAAATTTCTTTTAACATCTTAGTTAACATTCACTCAACACAAGTAATGTTTGCCTTGGCCCTCAAATTAGTAAAATTCAAGGGTAAATATTCACAGCGACCTAACACACCGACAATCCGGAAGTGACGCCAAAGATGAGTTGTATGTTGTTTACAGGCAGCAACAGAAAATAATAATAAAACAGTCTGTAAACAAGGAAACTTTGTTTTTCGTCAATGATCAGAAAATTGAACACTTAGCCGTGCAGTACATGATGAATTTTGTTTTCTGAAACATTTTAGCATAAAACTTTATGCAACAAACCATATTAAGTATTAATATTAATGCTGAGGCTAATAAGGTGAGTGTCCCAAATAAGGTCACCCACGGTCTTCTCAAGCATCGTGGAAGGAAACAAAACACTTCCTGACTACTAAGGTCAACTGTGTCTGACGCTATAGTTTTCATATTCGTGAGACCTTGGGTCAAGGTTCTTGACGTTATTATTTTTTCAGATGTAATTCTCGATGTGTCTTTCACCGAGTAGACTGTTTCATTAAAAACTGCTGAGTAATTATTTCAACATATATTTGAATGCTCTTCAACTGAATTTAATCTGTACAAAAATAACGACAACGATAGAAAAATAATCTAATGCTCAGAGCACACGATATATCACAATAACCACGTAGCTTCCCATGCTGCCGTGAGTCTGCAATCGAAATCAATGAAAATATGATATGCAACAATGTGTGTGTGTATTGATCATTTGTTTTCACTTATTATTTAAATTAGTTATCCCGCTAGCCTAGTGGTTAGAGCACGCGTCTTTGGAGCATGTGGACACAGGATCGATTTCCGGCGGGAGAACAATGAACTCATCACGATGCTTCAGATTCTACCTTACACTGTTTATCCTTACCTCGGTGCTGAAAAAAGATAACTTCAACCCCCCATCCCGCTAAAAAATTATTTCTATTACTTTCGGGTTAGGAAGAGCCTTATGCTATATTTCGCCTAATCATCATCATAGGTATTCTGCCATTATTGGCAAGTCACATGCTGCAACTGAGAAGCTTCCATGCTCCACGGTCTTCCGTTAACCCCTTAGTCTTCATGTACGATTTTTCTGTTTTGATGTCGTCCATTAATTGTGATGTCCTTCGTCACTTTCCTTCCTGCCACCATACCCTCTAGCACGTCCCTCATGATACAGTTCCTTCTTATCCAATGTCCCACCCAGTCTCTCTCCCTCCTCTTAATAATATCTAAAATTGTTCTTTTCTCCCCTACCATTTCTAACATCCTCTCATTCCTTTTCCACTCGACCCACCTAATTTGCTCCATTCTTTTCCACACCCACATTTCCAAAGCTTTCTTTTTTTTTTTTGTCATTTTTGCGTAATGTACATGTTTCTAACCCATACAGTAGTACAATACTCCACACGAAGCATTTTATAAGTCTTTTTCTCAACTCTTCCTTCAAGGTCCCACAAACTAATTAGTATTTTCTTCCTCCTAAAGGCTTTTTTCGTCATTTCTATCTTTGCTTTCATTTCACGTTCACATTTCATATCATTACTAATAATACCACCCAGAGTATTAAAAGTTTAGCTGTTTCTGAGATTGTGCCTCTTCCTTCTTTTCATCCCACACACAATGCGTCTATGCCCAAGCTCCTTTTGTTTCAAGTTTTCGTTCGTTATTGTTTCGAACGAGGTTAAAACTGCAGGTGCATCTCTGAGAGGCATATTCGGATTCTTAAGGTTCATATATATATATATATATATATATATATATATATATATATATATATATATATATATATTACAATTTATGGGAGGAATCAGTTTGGTTTATCACATGATTCCAAATTTTATTTTTATTTACTTTCTCTTTATTTTAAAGATGAACTAATTTCCTGCAGACTATTAAATTACAACTCAACTAAACCGAAATTGTCAAATAAATGAACAAGTGAACGAAAACAATAAACAAAACATTGTACATTTCCCTGTTGGCTAGAATACACTGAGGAGTCACCATGATGAAGTGAGTAAACAAATCGCTATATATTTTTTTTCTTTCTTTCTTTTTAACAGTCCACGGGGTCGACCACGCTTCAACTGAATTAACTTCCTTGAAATATTCATTTAATGTAACAATGAAACTCCGGTCATTTTAATAGTATGTAGCATCTTTTGACGCCGCCTGAGAATCCTTTGACCGCGACGACTATAATAATGGGAATAATCATGGTAGTGCGGATGTACTGTAGAACAAGAAACCGTATTACACCAACAGATATAACTACAAGATAAATAGCATTATTTTTTACCAAAGAAAGCCAAACTTTGGTTTACTCACAGAAATCAGTACACCAACAAAGATAGTCCTTTCAGCTGGTCTAATGACTAGAGCGTTTCTTTGGTGCACGTGGTCCCGGGTTCAATTCCCGGTGGGTGAGCGTTAAAATTTTAATGTATTACAGTCATTTGAACCCCACATTACACTGTAGATCCACATCTCATAAAGCTTCGGTATTGAAAAGGGACGCTAAACATTACCAAAGACTTTCATATAATACATCGGGAGATTTTCAAGGTAACAGGAGACATCATTTACCCTTCCCATAAACATGCCAGTCATAGCCGCACGAAAAAGTGACACGAATACAACCTTATATAACCAATAAATCAGAAATATTTAGAACATATAAAATATTGTATTAGACAGGAAATTATTAATTAGAGAACAAAAAATCTGCCCGGAGAAATTAGTCCAAGCAAAAAAAAGAGCACATTACTTAGAAAAGAAAGTGAAATGTTTGTGTATTTTAAATGACACTTCGACTGTCAGTATGAATGAACACAGCCATTTTTTTTTTTTTTTTTTTTAACGTATTGCTATTCACAGGTAACAGTTTAGTGCCAAACAAAACTATTATTTACTTCCGGCAGGAGCTCGTATGGCTTGGATTCTATGCAAGTTTTAGGTCCATGCCTTCTATAAATTCGCTGCTGAAAGGGATACTACACCTCAAATCAATCACTTAAAACTTAAATTATAAGTACAGTTCACAGATGACGAGAAGAACCCTAGCAGAAGCAGTGTGATGTAGGTATGGACTCGCCCACTTTTCGCACGGGGGTTTCAAATGACCACGGAATACCACACAGATAACTACCCGCAGTAGCAGACGACATCTAAGTATAGACCACCCCCTCAAAAACCGAAAATGGACTTGACCGTGTCGTTGACCTTTCCCCGCTTCCCCTGTTTTAGGGTTCTTCTCGTCATCTGTGAGCTGTACCTGCTTTTTATTTCCTTTAATTTTCCAGTGTAAAAATTTCACTGAACAAATTGGAAGAATTCTAATAATAAAAAAAGATGAACGTCTCAGTCTGCACATTAGGTGGTCATTTTGCCTGGGCTCGCGCTCACTACTCTTAACTAGACTTGCGCTCACTTGTCCCGACTGGAGGGGGGGGGGGAAGCTCAGTGATAGAGCGTTCACCTTTGGTGCATGGGGTCCTCGGTTCGATCCCAGCTGGCGTCATGTATACTTCGTGGTGAACAGACACCGTGTGGGGGTTGTCCCGTTTACTCCCACTTCATTTCTCATCATCACAGTCTCCCTTAACCTTGCCGGCATAACCGTGGGACGTAAAACTTATACATTTCATTTTTCTCTCGACTGGGCTGGAGCTCACTTCTCTCAACTGGGCTTGTGCTGAATCGCGCTCGGGATCACTTCCCTTAGTTGGGCTCGAGCTCAGTAAGTGCCGAGCTCGCGGATGTTGGACTCACGAGTTTGGACACCTATGGTCAGCATGTCATGCTAATTACTACTAATAAAGTCACAGTAATACTTGTCGGTACCTGCGCTATTGCTTGCTACTTAGTAATCTGAATCGACACAGTGTTGTGTATAACGAAGTCCTTACGTAATTGTATGAATATGGTATGGAGTCTCGGGTGGTTTGCATTTTTTTTTTTCAGTTAAATGTAAAGAATTAGAGCTTTTAATTATGCACAATTTTAGCCTATATTTTATATAGCGGGGCGAAGGCTCGGAGGGATCTAATTACTTTTGGTAAGAGACAGTGTGAAAAGTTTTATGACAGTTGCTATTACAGGGTGTCAACTAAGTTTCCTTTTCAAAATTCCTGTATATTTCTAGTATATTTACAATCTCAATGGATACAAAATTGTTTCCAAGACTATTAAAACAATTACAAAAAAGTATTGTTGACAAACTACCAGTTCCATGATTTTTCCAGTATGTGGATCAAAATTCCAGTATCAGTGGACACCCTGTATTACCAGACCCTTCAATAAAAAGCCACTACTGATAAAGGTTAAAGGATATACGTCTCACGACATTGAATAGGTAGGTATTGCGCACTAAGTGACAAGCTTTGTAGTGTGAATAAAACGAACGTGTTTATGACAAAGATAATGACTGCATAACGAAGTATGTGTTTGGCATTCAAAAAGGTTAAGTATATTCAAATCCACACTTGATAAGATCATAAACAGCAAGTTCAATTGTTTCTACGCTTAAAACACAATATTCGCTATTTGAAAATAAACACTACGAAAAGCCTGAAACCAGCACTGAAAAGTAATTTATAGCTGATAACATCCGTGTTTTATAACTGAACTAGTTATGTTTATCGCATTCTTCTATGCTATGAAATGACCTACGGAAAATAATACTTAGCTCAAAATGCGATGTTACAGAAATTTACACGATAGGTAATGTCACATAATTACCTACGAATGGTAGAAATTAATCCGATTAAATGCGATAGAAAAAAAAAATTGAATTTTGGCAACTCTTTGCTTTAAGTAATTACCGTATTTGCCGATGTGTAAGACACATCCCATTTTCTGTATTCAATTTTGAGGAAAAATTATTTTCCTTTCATCTTATAAAGATTAGCAAAGGGCCGCGGTGGCTCCGTGGTAGAGCGTTCACCTCTGGTATATGGGATCCCATGTCCGATCCCAGCTCGCGACAAGTGAACTTTCTGGCAAACAAACACCGAGTGCGTGGGTTTTCTCGGGGTTCCCCGTCTCCTCCCACTTTATTCATTCCACCATTCATTCACGTATCATCACCGTCTCCTTTAGCCTAGACGGCATAACCATGGGACGTAAAAAAAAAAAAAAAAATCATTTCATGCTTAAATAAATGTACAGCGGGGGACACTTCTAAATGGTACACCTTAGCCGTAAATCTCCATATGGCTGTACCATTTAGAAGTGTCCCCCGCTGTACAAGGTAACCAAAAAAGTTCTTGCTGCTTTTTCCGTTCTATTTGTTGAAGCACTCACACAGAAGAATTGAAATGATTTACTAAATAATAATAATAATAATAATAATAATAACTGGGCTAAGTAGTTGACAATTTATCTACCCCCATACTGGCATATCACGCACACAGTTCGTACAGTATATTGCAGAGAAATGGAGGTATCGAAGCAGCTCATTCGTGGTTGCTTGCAGTATGATATTTTAAAGGTGACTATCTGAAGCTACATCGAGTCGGAGTAATCAGGCATTCGGAAAGGATGCTGTGAACGAACGCACCGCCAGACATTTATCATAGAAGTTCAAGTTGGGAAATTTGAGCCTTTGTACTGAACCCCGCAATGGACGACCATAAGTGTTGGATAACGAGGGCGTGAAGACAGCAATAGAGGAGGAACTTGAACACTTCCAGGAAACATACCCCCCCCCCTTACACCGAATTGGTAAGGTGTGCAAGTTGAGCAAGTGGGTATCGTACACACACACACACACATTATTGGCGGTCAACAAGCAGCAACGAGTGAGTATTGTTTCTGACTGGGCACCGCAACACTCATATCTGGTCGAGTGCTCACGAGCGAGTCAAGTATGGCATTCCCTATGTCTCACACCTTCAATCACCTGTACACCCACTTAAAATCATGCTCTGTGTCTGGTGGACTAGTCGCCAAGTCGGATTCCGGACTCCTAACAACAGGCCACACCATCACTTCGGACATGTACTCACAGCAGTTGTAACGAGTGCAACGTGCACTGCAGCAGAATGAGCCAGTGGTTGTTAATAGCAAGAACGACCAGGGATACTATTCACTGACTTAGCTCAGAGAGAGACTGTGCCATCCACTATACTCTCGCCGGACCAATTGCAATCAGATTACCACTTATTCTATTCCCTGGACAACCACCTTTGTGAGACATCCTTCGACAATGAAGCACAACTGCGGCACGCAATCACGGTCTATCTTTCCGTCAAGACCCCGAGCTTTATCAGGCCATTGCGAAGCTGCAGGAACATTGGCAAAGCTTCAACTTATGCTCATGGAAATTACTTCGAGATGTAACGCTGAATACTATTCGCTGTTTGTTTTGCCGATCACAAACAAGAACTATTTAGATACCTTGTAGAATCGAACGCGCGCCTGGGAATCTCTAGTGCACACGCGAACACAGGAAAGCATATATACTGTAAATTGATAAATAGAGCGACTGAATCCAAACTGCATTTACTGAGTCACTGAACAGTATGTGACTGGAGTGCCATACATGCGGAAGCACAGAAAATATCAAATAACTCAGAATTAGGAAAACTTCCTAAAATTGAAATAATCAAGATCTCTGTATCGGCGTATAAGACTCATCCCATTTTTTAGACTTATGCTCAAAGAAATAATGCATCTAATACGCCGTCAAATGATCTGCTTAATTGAAACCCAGGACCAAAAACACTGTCACACGAAAGATATGACAACGCGATAAAGAAAGTTAATGTTTAAGCTAACACCAGTAACAACGGGTTATACCATAGCCTTCTAGATTATTTTACTGATAAGGAATGATTCCAAAGTTTGACACGGATTTAGCAAAATTGTACAGTAGATTTAGTAGATCCCTTCATATTATGATTTTTTCTAAAGTTCTAGCTGTTAAACGAAGGTATAATGCGTTTAATGTTTTAAGATCATGAATCCTGAAAATGGAAGCATTTTAAAGTAAACTGAAATACCTTCAAATAAACATATCACCAAAAGTAGTACAGAAGAGAATCAGCCTACCTCAGCTTCAAAAATGCATGGACTAATTAAACAATATTGCCTGGAAAAAAATACTACTGTTCCGTAATGGTAGGGCTAGTTACCACGGCAATTTGTAGTACCATATCTATTTTAGGTTTGAAATGATTATGACGCCAACGTTCACAGAAAATCCCAATTCTGAGCTCATGTAGCAATCTTGAAATTGTTGTAACTTTAGTCTTAATTGTTCTAGAAAGCTAAAATTTAAAACTTATTGAGCAAGGAATTGAATAAGCTTTCCAATGTTCGGGCAAAACTTGTAGACAAGGTCATGTGACCTGATCTTTGACCCTCAATATGCTCAAAACATGTAACCTTCAAAAATACTGAAAAAAAAATTCTTTATACTACAATATACAACATAAAAAAATCAAGATGGGATGGCATTAGGATTGCGATATAAAATAATATGTATGATGCATTAAAGTCTCATGTATAACACACAGGATGGTCTGTGTACGTATAAACACTCAAGTTACAACAATGAAATGCAGGTATAAAGGAATGACTGGAAAACATCAATTAATACATTTCATGCATAAAGCAATCTGATTATGATGTAAATCATCCGTGAAGTAACTTATACGAAGTTGAAAATAATTACAAAGGAAGGCCAATAAGTGCTCGTTTGAAACCACACACACACACATGCCTGCAACTATTTAGTATTTAATATGATCTCTTATCTTCAGTGACGCAAAACATTATACCACAAGAAAATTTAAGAAAACACGAGTGGAGAGCATGGCAAACAGGTTCAAATTTTCATAAACAAAAACTATTTAAAATGTATTCATAGCTCCTACTTCGTCTTAATACTGATTTTCAAGATGTAAAATTGTTTGTGCACCTTTGCGTGAAATGACAAAGTTAGTCCTGTTGGGGTTTTCACCTCAACCTTTGCAAGAATGGCCTTGTCCACAGTAAAGATGTCAGCTTTCTCAGGGCACACAGATGAAGAAGGGCTATGAGGATATAGCAAGTTAAGTTTACCCCTTGGTATCTTCATTCACATTCAAAACATATCCAAGCCTCCAGTGACCTTTGTACATGCATGCAACAAACCCTGCGATATTACTGAGGTTTGATCCTTGTTGGTTCAACATGAGATTCATTAGTTATGTCTAGTGAATTTGAGAACAATTTCATTTGTATGGTAATATGGTTAGCTGGAATAACAGTGTAAATTTTGCGTACCTGCAATTGTGCGAATCTTTTCAAAGAGCTATTCAAGGAGGAATTCTTCTTCATTATACTCAACGTTAGCTGTATAATGAAAGTGACACAATGTAATGTTTTTTGGAACATCATTCAAACAACTATCTGGATGTTATTATCTAAGAATTGTATAAACAGTGCAGACTGGCACGGGCAGCAAATCTCTTGATAATACGAGCGATACCATCACATAGTCGTTTCCCAAGTGATATGGCGAAGAAATGCCACTCCGCTCTGCAGAGACATTGAAATCACTCTGATGATAACATGTTCGCAAAATTTCTCCGTGCTTGAGCTGCAGAACCATCTGAAAAGTAATACATGTATTTTCGTGTTCTATTTAAATGCGATAACATGAAATTAATCTAGTAAGGTTGGAAAAGATAAAACTCACACTTTTATGTTTAAGGCATTCCGCCTGTTTGCCTGTCTTCCACTTATGTTTTTTTTTAATTATTTTTTTTATTGGATTGGGCTATTATGTTTTGCATCACTGAATATAAGAGATCATATTATGTACCTTACATACTAAATAGCTGTAGGCATATGTGTTGTATGGTTTCAAACGCGCACTGATTGGCCTTCCTTTGTAATTGCTTTCAAATTTTTAAGTTACTTCATGACTGGTTTACACCAGAATCAGATTGTGTTATGCATGAAATGTATTAATTGATGATTTCCCATTCATTCTCTTATACTTCTGATTGTACTGTATAGATGGCAACGAACAGTCCTTATTATAAAGGTTCTCTCCCTCCTCTTCATTGTTTTTGCACAACCTCATTGTAAGTTATTTGAGTGTTTATACAGGGACAGACCATCCTGTATGTCATACTGTACATGAGACTTCAATGCATCATATAGTTATACACATTATTTTATAGTCCCAATCCCAATGCCATCCCACCTTAATTTTTTAATATGCTATATAGTGTAGCATAAAGATTTCTTTTCTTTTTCTTTTTTTCTTTCTTTTTTTTTAGAATTTTTAACCCTATTAAATTATGTATTTTTTGTAGGTATTTTGTAGACTTCCACTCAATCATCTATTGCGTCAAGACTATTTATCGTAGGATCATGGTTCGTACCCCGTTTTGTTTCTAGTAAAGCAGTGTTTCCAACTGTGTCCGTAAAATTTCCCTAAAGTGTACCAAATGCAAGAAATTTCCGCTCAAAGTGGGAAAAAAGTATTTTCTTTTTAAAAAATCCCTTTTTTTCGTGAATATCTCCCCTTTGGTATAGGATACGATCATGCGAATGCTACTAAAAAACCTTTGCTTTATGGAGAAGAGAATGAGATACAAAGAGTGGCCCTGGGATGAATAGTTTTGATGTTACAGCCGATTTACATATTTTCCCTTGATAATACCTTTTTAATGAATTTCTATACTATCATCATCATCAAGACTCTTCATTGTGGGAACATGAATTGTGCTTCGTTTTCTTTGCCATGAACCAATCTTTCAAACGGTATCACCCGCATGTCTCTAGCATGTACCATAGTGGACAAAATTCGCGAAAATTGTCAAAAAAATCTCCTTTTCCTCGACTTTGGGCCCCTCTGGCCGGCCCCTGTATCAACCCACAGAGCCCCAAAAAAATCTCAAACATACTACATACTATGTGTAATAACTGTACGAAGTTTCAATGTTATATCTTGAAAAAATAAGAGAGTTAAAAAACATTGCCCCATGTGCAAACAGTATCAGCCTTTCCCCTATGTGAGCAATGGATAATCTATTTTTATATAAAAATTTCCTGACTCATCCCTAATTATCGTAGTGACATGATTGATACACCGTTTTGTTTGACCAAAACCAATCTTTCAAACGGTACCACTCGCATGTCTCTAGCATGTACCATAGTGGAGAAAATTTGCGAAAAAGGGAATTTTTTGTAAAAAAATCCCTTTTCCCCCGATTTTGGGCCCCTCCACTATGGTAAATGCCAGAGACATGCGAGTGGTTCCGTTTGAAAGACTGGTTCATGTCAAAGAAATCGAGGTACGTATCATGACTTTAAATCGAGATTTATTTGACACACGTTTGTTGACTCTAGCAACATGAGTCATACCTCATTTTCTTCAGCGTAAGGCAGCCTTTTAAATTGTACCACTCAAATTTCGCTATCGTGTGCCTGTGAAGAGAAAAATGGGGAAAAAGGAAATTTTTTCTTTAAAAAATCCCCTTTTTCCATTTTGGACGAGATTTTCCCGCTTCTGGTACACGATAGGGAAATTTGACTGGTACATTTCGAAAGCCTGTCTCATAACGAAACCAATGAGGTACAAACTACTAGGGTAAATAGTAAGGTGTTAGGGATTTTTAGAAAAAACTTCTCAAATATACCTTTTTTTAAAACCCATCGTCCATGTTTGTGACGTCACAGCCCCCAGACAGAGCACGCGAGGCTGCAAAATGTCCATAAAATATGTTCTATGATGCTTCCATATTTGAATGAATGCAAAAAACTCAGTCTAAATGCTTTACTAGAGACTTATAAAGCAAATTCCGAAGGTCGACGCCATGACACAGGTGTTGTACCATCATAATTTAAAAGGGTTAAAGGTGAGATATTCTGAGATATTCAAGGTCAAAGGTCAGGTCATATGACGTTGTCTACAGTTTTGAATGAACATACGCTTATTACATTCACTGGAAAGCTTACTCAATTTCTTGTGTAACAAGCTTTATTTCAACTTCCTTAGCCAATCAGGACCATAGTTGTAACAATTTCAAAATAGCTACATGAGCTCAGAATCTGTAAATTTTGGCCCTGAATCATTTCAAACCTAAAAGAGATATGAGACTATAAACTGCCATTTTAACTACACCCTATGATTAGAATCAACTCTCCACATTTCATAGGTGTCTGACATGATCGGGTTGAAAATGGTACCCAAGTGTGTTGATATGGCATGCAATGACTCAATCACGACGGCGACTCATTTCTCCGGAGCAAGTTTCTACAGGTTTGTCATGCCTAGTTTTTTTTTTATAATAGTAGTGATAACGCCTGCGGATAACCTTTATACTCTGGACTATGTTATCAAAATCTGTTATTGATTCCTTGAGTGTTTATAACTATTATTTCTAAATAAAAGATCACTGTCTGAATTCATGATCCACGAATCTTTATATTGCGCAATAACTTTTATTACTTATCACCACTAGAAGCCGAACTTCAGAAAAAATAAAACTTTTAAGGAGTTTACTAAATTTCATTTCTAAAGGGGCTACTAAATCCACTTCCAGATCTTTTAAATTCCATTTTTTCAATTTGGAAACATTCAGATCAGTCAATTTACTCTGTTCATGATGACTCAACGGCACAGGTCTTAACTCTAGCTGAAAGGGTGCTTTGTTCAACCCCAGACATGTGACCTTGTCGTGGACAAGATTGTGTTCGTGTATTTTAAAGCTTCTTCATGTCATTTTCATTCCATCAATGCTCCTACTCAGTTTTCATACATAATCGTAATACTTTTTTTTTTTTTAATAATCTGTTCAGGAGTAACCAGCAATCAATTTTAGCATGACTCCTGAATTATTTTTTGAATCGAACCCAAGTCTTCCGCGCCAAAGGCGCATACGCTATCCACGTAGCCACGAAGGAGCTTTTCTCCTTTAAGGTGACAAAATACACCCAATATAGATCTGAAATTACATCTATTGAATAAGTTTGCAATTTTCTGAAGAAACACGTATAAGTGAAAAGATAATTTGAAGATCTGAAATCTTCATAGTCCACAGGAGTTTATTTTCTTTCTATCTACTGCCCACAGCGCGTACCTTTGTCCACAAAGTTCGAGGTGTTTGATTCCGGGTAGAATCAAACGTATTAACTGATTTAGTTCGCTTCTTAAACTGTCTCCTCGTTCTGAATTGCCTTGCAGCTGACAAACAACGTAAATACAGATCAGTCAATGACTTAAATAACTCAGTGAAAAATCCGAAACGTAAACACGCTGTCATTAGTGACGTTTTTTAAAATGTCTGCGTCAATGTCCAAACGCTATTAGTAACACAGTCATGTACTTCCATTAGTTATCGCTCAGTGCAGATATCTACTGTCAGTGAATCAGCATATTAATCATTTTCATCACGCTATCAAATGTTCCCTACTCTGTTGCACTTACGACATTATCAAATAGTTACACAATCTTTATCAGCCTATATTAGATATCTTTCGATTTCTAACACATTTTAAAATTATTATTATTATAGACTTAAGATTCATGTACACAACGCAATTAATTTAAATACATTCCGATGAACTTCTTTTTTAATAAACGATCTAGGATTAAATTTTCTCAGCCGGTAGCCATACCAGCAAGCGATTCAATATATCATTTATTTTATTTATATACAACGTTCTCAAGTCCAGAGACAGTTTTGCACTGGTCAGTTTACACTAACACTGCTAACAGAAAAACGAATGGAAATACCCCATGGAGAATATATCAAAAGTATCTCCCCGACACTTGATAAGCGAGACTCAGAAAAGAAAAACTGAAAAAAAAAAAACACAAGCTGGATGGCAGTCTTCAAGATTTAAACCTGAACCAATCAAATGTGAAAAGAAGAGGGAAATACCAACACAGCTCATTTACGCCTACTGAAAAATATATTTTTTTTAAAAACTAACTTCTCTCAAGTCTCTAAGTTAAAGATTGGTTGGTTAATTTGCAGTTTAGTGTCTCTTTTCAGATCGAGGCTATGAGAAAGGTGGACCTACAACTTAACGTGGAATTTAAACTGCACGTAAAAAATGAAGTGAAATGGTGGAATGAATAAAGTGGGAGGAAACGGGAGAACCCTGAGAAGACCTACGAGCACGGTGTTTGTCCACCACAAAGTTCACATGGCGCGAGCTGGGATCGAACCAGGGATCCCAAGCACCGGAGGTGAACGCTCATCCACTGAGCCACCGCCCCCCCCCCTAAACTGCACGTGTCCACACGGAGAGTCGAACTTTGGGTTCCCGCTTTGACCACGCGCGTGCTAGCCATATAACTACGAAGGAGCTCCTTTAATTTGAAGAAGATGGATGATGAACAAGAATTAGTTGAACAAAGAAAGAGAAGAGAGATTAAACCGAAGAAAATAGATGAACAATGCTGACCATTTCAGACCGCATTGTCAAAGGTTAAACGAGGAACTAATCGCAGTAAGAGCAAACACCTTACGACTAAAAACCATGTGCTAAACAGATAAAACGAAAGTTTTAAAAGAAAAAAACAGATTTACCTACACATACCAAATAAAACTATATTTTGATTTCTTTCCTAAACTAGGAAACCAAGTAGATGATTTTTGAATAAATAACTCACGTGTTTTAGCCATGATGAATATGCTTGACTTTTTTTTTTATTTTTAAATCACTACTTTTGTGAACGCTTTAAGTATCCCAAAAGCACCATCATAGGTACCGGTATTCTGTCATTACTGGTAAGTCACTGCCGCAACTGAAAAGCTGCCATGCTTCACGGTCTTCAGCTAACCTTTTCGTCCTTACGTACAACTTTTCTGTTTTCTGTTTTGATATCGTCCATTAAGTATAGTCTCCCCACCCTAATTTTCTTGCCACCATACCCTCTAACACGTCCCTCATGATACAGTTCCTTCTCACCCACTATTCCAAACAGTTTCTCTTCCTCTCTTCAACAATACATCAAATAGTTTCTTTTTCTCCCCTACCATTTCTAACACACTCATTTATTCCACTGCAGAATCGTCGACCAACCTAATTATTTCCATTATTCTCCACATCCATATTTCGAAACTTGCCAATCGTTTTAATCACCACCTTTGTGTAATGTCCCATCTTCTTCCTCATACAGTACACCACTCCACACAAAGCATTTTACGTAAGAATGCACGTTGAGTAGAACAAATTATTTTGTCACAAAATGTGACATTGGAGAAGGAATAAAATCCATATCATCTGTACGTAATAGGTACGTTTCGGTTAGATCAGATTAGGTTGTGTTGAAATAGGTTCCTATGAATGTTCTGCTCAAAGTACACTTTTGCTGCATGTTATGAATATTTTTCTCGACCTGATTTAAGAACCAACAAAATAGACTTTTCTTCCTCCGAAAGGTTTCTTTCACCATCCCTATTCATGTTTCATTTCACGTTCGCACTTCACATCATTAATAATACTACCCCCGTATCGAAAACTAGTCGCCAGTTCTATTTTCTCTCCTCCTATTTGTATACTTGACACCTACCGCTTCGTTCCAATAACCATGTGTTTTGTCTTTTTTTTTTCTTCTTTTGATTCCGCAATAAGCGCCATATCGTCTGCAAACCATATATACCTAATTATTCTACCTCCCACCGACATGCCGTCTGTATTATGTAGGCTCATTTTCACTATCTCTTCTACACATAAAGTAAATAATGTTGACAAGAGACAGCATTCCTGTTGAACTATTTCAATTACGCTTTCTTCTGTGACTTCCTCCTCTAACACTTATTTGTTGATTTATGAGCCTTCGATCTTACCATTTCAACCCAACTTTCTTTAGAACTCCCACAATAATTCACAATTCACGCGCGATCAAAAGCCTTTTCTAGATCAATAAATACAATATACAAATGTTTCCCCTTTCCTATAAACCTTTCACTAATTACCCTTAACAATCCAACTGCATCTCTTGTGCCCTCATCTCTCCTCAACTCGAAAAGTTTCTTTTCAATTTTCCATTTGCCTTTCCATACAACTTCCTATTCGTATTCGAAGGATAATTTTTTGCTGCATGCAATATAAGACTGATAGGTCTACAATCCTCACATCTCTCTAAATTCGACTTCTTAGGCATCGGTGTCTCGATCGTCTTCAGGATATCTTTTAACCACTCTCTTGTTTCATATATTTCATTGCAGAGTCGGAACAATTCTTTCTCGTCTTCGTCTTCTATATTCTTAATGCATTTGATTGGTATATCATCTATCCGGTTGCCTTTCCACTGCTAATCTCACAAAGGCCTATTACTTTTCAAATTCATCCTTTAGAATACTAACTCTTTATCATCCTCACCTACTTCATTTTCTACTTCAACATCTAGTCACATGGTCTATCCCTACTCTTCCATATTGTTTGCACCTTTCCAAGTCCTCACCATATTATTTCTATGTTCCTAAAACTTCACTTCTATCACTGACTAACTTCCCATTCTTATTTCCTACTGCCATCGTAATACTCCCTTTTTTCCACCGAATTTCCATGGGTACCTCCTTGAACATTTCTTAATATTTCCCAACTCTTTCTAATTCTTCAATTTTCTTCAGTAAAACTCTTCCCTTGGTCTGCCTGTTTCCCTTCGTAACTAATTGTTTAATTCTTGTACATCTTTCTGCCCTCTTTTATATGAACCTGTTTCCACGTTCTTGATTCCCTCATTTTCTGCAACATCTGTTCCGTACCCTATGGTTTCTTAACAGTTGTGTGTTCGTGGTAACGTACTACTTCTTCTGCAGCCTACTATATGCAAGGTTTAATATGCTTCCATTGTTACTACTTGCACCTATCCTTCCCTGTTTGAATATTTTTCTTCGAATTTATCAACGAAAAAATTTCTTACTTTCTCGTTTTGAACATAGATGTCGGCCCCGGGACGAGAAAACGCATGGATAGGATGCCCACTATAAACTCGCACTGCCTAGGATCGAACAAAGAACCCCTTGTACCAGAGCCAGTTGAAAGAATCTGAGGTGACATTAAAGCAGAAAAAGCTATCTTCCTTCAAAAAAGTTGAAAGCAGAATCCATGCCTATGTTGAATGAGTTACATTTGGTATGAGAAGCTGTCGGGCTACCCCAAAACCTATTTATTTATTACGTACTTAAGACTGATTCTAAACCACGAGATATAAACAACTATTAGAGGTTAATTTAGTAGTACATCATTTACAAACATGTATCCTATAGTGTCCATTATCAAGTAAAAGAAGCTACGCTCAACTGTACTCTTTGTGTATAGATCCAAATAACTGGAGTCTTTCCTTCATTTGTATTATTACATGTGTACACTATTAACATCAGTTGCATAGCCAAAATGCCTAAATTCATTAGCAACTCGAAAATGGTGAATAGCCATTGTGTATTTGCAGCGATAAAATTGTAATCTTTAATCTTTACCGATCCAACTTCCCAATAATGACCTTGATGATCAAAGCGATATTCTAGATCTTGTTAATATATCATCTACATCGCTTCTTTTCGTGGTATCTTATTTATGGAGCTGTCTTATGCTTACTTATAGTTGTCGAGACGAGACGCTCACGTCAACGAAGTACCTTAAATAACCCTCGCCAAGACCTATTCTAAAGACAGAAGTAATTTTAAAGTTGAAGAATCTGAATCAGACAAATCTTTCTTCTTCAACTCTAATCTTCACGTTTACCTTCACGAACCTATTTCTAATTCTGAGTACTTACAACAATGTTTATAGCAGACAATTTGTTTCTGTTAGGAAAGTTATCCTACGTCATGCACGTTGAAACACTGAAAATCACAAAGGTACTCCTAACAGAACATACAAGTGTGGTCGAACTGTTGCATTTGGTGGAAATCTAGCAAAGGTTAGTGTGTGTAATTTACATGAATAATTGCTCTTGCCAGCACTCACTATTTCTCCGTGCCTGCTCCCTACGAATGCATCCCCATCCGGGTTTACTATATCTGCTGGATTATGCATTTGTGCGTTACAAGTAGTATCCTAAGATTACAGGTAGTATCCCCATGTTTTTATTGTTCTTACGCATAACAAAAATACAATCTTGCTTATGGTGGCAAACTACAACAGGCTACTGCATTTTTCGCACATCAATTGGCACCCATATCAATATGTACAAAATTATCTGAACATGTGCCAAGACAATAATGAAGAATATCTTAGGGAATTACGTAATGCAAGAAAAGTGAAGGTTTCTTTAGGTTTTTATTATTAGTATTTTGACGAACTATCGTAAACCTGCACGATTACTATCAGGCATGAAACCTATTTGCTATTTGGTTGGGAACTTGATATGGGTAGACTTAATTTTATTCGATTTCTTATCTTAGACTTTCAGCACCTACTTAACACGCAATGGCTTTGCCTTATATTATCAACAAACTATGTCACACGTAATTGTTTACTCTGTATGCTATCCTGTGTTGTGTCCACGTTCACACATATCTTACTACTCACCTATGCTCCTCTGTACATAATTACATATTATAAATACCTATACGCTACTCTCCCAGCAAGGAAGCTCACGTCTACTTAAAAAACTGTCGTGTACATTTCACACTGCAGTCTTATTGTATGGATCCATATATATATAAATTCATTGCGTATTTATTTCTTTTTGAGTAAATTAACTCTGTATACTAAAGAATCGTTTTTGACATGTGAACCTGCATTCCACTGTGAAGATTCACTTTAGGAGGGCTTATGTGTATGTACATAAGAAGTCTTGTGCAAAGGACACTAACGAACTTATGCTAGGTGACCACTAAAAAGCACGAATGCTAGCAGAACCTGAGCAGGAGCGCACCATGGATGCCGCGCGGTGGCGTGGCCGTACGGAGCAGGCGCGTGAGCGATACTGGGTACAAACAAACGAGAACAGCGCGAAAGAATGTATATGGCATACAAACCTTACTATATCTGCTGGATTATGCATTTGTACGTTACTAAGATTATAGGTAGTATCCCCATGTTTTTATTGCTCTTACACATTTGTTCCAAAATACCGTAATACACTACTAACCTAAATGTCATAAATATGCGGATCCTGTAAGTCTATAACACTTGTATGATTGTGCGTCATGAGTTATCACACTCAAATACTGCAATTCACTTCGTATACGGTACTGTAGTTACTGGCTACCTTACGGGCGAGTCCGCGCTGAAGAGGTTTGACTTTCATTAATGTATTTTTCCGTAGATACACATCTCACAGATAAGAACCAACCTCTTTCGATCATTTACACACTGGTCTATTAAAATATTATAACAAACATTTGCGTCCCTATACTCAATCCGCATTGGCAGGGTTCTAGATTACTGGTCCCCCTTCCCATTGAGCAGTAATAAAGACAGAAAACAACGTGCCTTGCGGGGCTCTAACCCGCCTTCTCTCGCTAACGCTCTCTCGGCATTAGTGTAAATTAAACGCATAAACTTTAGTACAGAAAGAAACCAACCCAGCTACTAACCTACATGGGGGACCAGTAATCTAGAACCTTCCCAAAATTCATTTGCACTCCGATTCTTGTTTCTATTACAATTTTCGGGTTAAATTCCAAAGTTGGGCGTCCGTTTCCAGCATTTTTTTTTTTTTTTTAAATTTACAGGAAAGATATGGATAATTTGATCATTTGTGTGCTTGATAATATATAAGAGTCTCGAAAAATCTGTTTATTTGTTATATATAAGCGGTTATAAACATGGGACTATACGGCAAGCGGAGGGAATTACTTGGCGCAAGGTAACCGAACATTTGCATTGTGGGAAAGAAACGAACATTTATGTTATCAACATGGCGAATGTACAAGGGCAATGAACTAACAGTTTTAACATTTGTGAAGCAATACGTTGATAACGAGCAAAATCTTTTAAAAGTTTGTGAAGAGCACGGATTAATGAACCTAATAACAAACTGCAGAAAGTGTGGAAAGGAGATAACAGCGACATAACATGGCGAAAGCGGACGCCCAACTTCGGAATAAATGCCCAATTTTCTATTGCAACGTACCATACTTTTAATATATCTCATTAGTAAATTTTCAAACTGTGTTTTGGTTGAACATGACCTGTAGTCTTTTTACTCCAATCTGTAAGACGCTCAAACACAAAGAATATTTACGTCATTCTGTCACCGAATAAAGAACGTGAAATATTTACGAACATTGAACATAATTTTTATAAAACAACAACGAAATGTATTACTAATTTTATCATCGAAATTTATTATACACAAACTAATTGTGTGATATTTTAGTTGAATTGTGTAAAAAAGAACTAATCAATTTCGTAAGCCAAAAATTCAGAAGAAAAATGAAACAAGTAGTGTACTCATATAATTGAAAATAAATGATACAGATGACGTACTGTGATTTCAGGCTCATAGACTCCGATTTAGTCACGTCAACACGTCAATTAACATAACACCTCGAACTAGTTTAACTTCCTTTAAATTATATCACAGACTATACCAAGATTTGATTCCAACTTTCGATGATAAGCATGATTCACTATAATTACAATTTCCTGCAAGTGATTTCAATCTATGATCATACAAATTGTATTGCAACACTGCGGAAAATACAACAAAGAAGATAGAACAGAATATGAGTTCACAACGAAATCAATTGCTGAGTTTATCCTGTGTATGATCCAGAATGTTAATACTATTTGGTTATGGTTAAAATTCACTCCTTAATCGAAATGACAAAAATTGTAAACTTAGCCTAAATTTTGTAAGAAAACTGGTTAAATCTACTGATGGGTAATATTTTCATAAACATTTTCATACCTGTATTTATCACATTTCCATCTCTTTTTCTTGATTACTACTTCCACAAGAAATCTATTAAAAGTCACTCTTTTTATTGCACCACACCACACGTTAAACGCTACATGTATCTTTATCCCTTTCACACTTTCCTCGACATAACTACTAAACAAGGATCAAGGTTTCAGCAATGGCAGCACTTTCCGAGCCGAGAGTAGTCAGGGGGGGAGTCATACGTAAAGCGTCTGTGACGTAGAATGTAAAGGTTAACTTCCGTATGGAGCCACAAGTCACGTGAATAAATGAGAAAAAGTACAAGCAAATAACAATTTTCGATATAATTTCTGTTTTACTAATTTATTCAAATAATTTTAAACTTTATAGCTTTCTTTTCCTAAACATAGCATCACAATTAAGTTTCGATAAGTATTTACATATGTGTACTCTGTACTTTACAGATGATTCCTATACGAAGATGAAAAATTTTTGAGCCATAATTCGGCCAAATATCTAGTTTCTAAATTCACATTTGTTTCGCTCCCTACCCCTAAACATATTTCCCATTTTCAGTTTTCTACATCAATTTTGCAATAGAAAACTTTTAAATAAAATTCTATTTACACAAATTCTAGTAATAACGTGTAGATTCTCTTGCTCATTAAAAGTTGGAATTTATTACTTTAAGTTATATGTTTTCGTAATCGTTCTTATAGCTATATGTTAAATAATGCCCCCTAGCCAAGAAAATACGAATGTAAGAAAATACGATAGGCTAAATATGAGACACATACATTTTATTTCTTACATAAATCGACATGTTAAAAACTGCGGTGTACTCAATATTGATTAGACATTTTTCAACTATTCAGAGAGTCCGGCTTTGATCACAGTTTTGGCATCTCTGATAATTCAAGAATCGAGATGAGAAGAAAATGAAATGTAAGTGTAAGAAGTATCACATTTGTCCCTTACCACGAACACTTTGGTGTCTACTAATATCGATGAGGTTTTTTTTTTTTTTTTTTTTTTTTAGGATTTCAACACATATAAGTATCGTATGAATTTCTCATACAAAGGTAAAAGGTTGCAGGAGTGTTCGTAGACAATCAAAGCACAAAATGTGTTAGAACGAGGGGAAAATAGTACAAATATTGTCAAAAGAAAATTATTTATGACATTGTAAATATAGAAAAAGTACATATAAATGAAAGTAATTTGTGGAAATCCTAATCAGAAATATGATCACCCATAGTCATATAAGGCCTTATGCTGAATCGTTTAGAAAAATGATTAGCGTCAATCTAAAGACCTATCTACTACAGGAAAAATATGTTAGTATGGCACTAACTCTTTAGTATGGCACTAATCACGCGTCAGAACGACTTCTCATAAGACCGATAGTAAGGACTAAATAAGGATTAGGTGGATCCAGGGCTTCATTCCGAAACGGTTTTCAAAAAATGTAGAGACATAAACGGAATAAAATAATCTAAGGAGTAATTATGACTGCAAAGCCGATTATCCTAAAGTAAAACGCAAATTTTGCATTTCGCTTACGTGCTAGAGAATTAACCCTCGAGCCTCCCAAAGAGGCTCGTAGCGAGCCCGATTTCTTTGAGGGAAGGACAGAAAATAGGACGGAGGGAACACTGACAAGACATCAAGGAATTTCACAAAATTGTCTCTTTTTTTCTTTTTATCACAATTCTGTAATAGGGTTGTAGTTTCCTTTATAGAGGTACAACTGATAAATATTATGGAACACAAATCAGACCCTACCAGCACGAGATGTGCTAAGCGTGTTCCAGCTACTTTTTAGATACCCGACACTAGATACATATGGTATTCATGTGCTAAGTATGTACTTCAGCTACCTAAAGTTTTAGGTGCTTGTTACACCTAATTGATATTTGCGATTATGTACGACTAATGTAGCATTTATATACCTGGCTCAGTTTCGCACTGTAATAGTCATTTGTTTTTATGTCGTCACTGGGACATATATCTTTCAAGTTCGAGGTACTTTGTTTAGGTGCATTTATAACATATAATTGATATCTGCAGCGACGCACGAATGATAGTCAGCTGTTTGCATTTGCTCATGCGCAGTAACATAGGCGCCGACTTGAAGAAAATATTGGGGGAGCCCAAACAATGAATAAATATATCATCATATTCCAGTGGCGTAGGGAAGGGGGGGGCCCGGAGGGGCCGGGCCCCCCCCCCAAAGAGGTCCGACAATGTACTTTAGTACTTTGATGTATGTAATTTTTTTATATATTTTTATGTTTATATATTTTTTTGTTTGTAATTTTTCTATATGTACCTATAACAGCACTTGGGCCCCCCCCCAAACACACATCCTGGCTACGCTACTGTCATATTCAGCTGTTTTCTATCAACTGCTCGATGAAGGCCCAATTCCCACCCCCATATCTCGGTCCACTGCTCCATTGCATCCGTTTCCCTGCGAAATTCACGACCTAAGTCAAATTTGCTTAAAGGCATTAAAACAAATTCAAGTTCAAAATTTGAGAACTTTACTCACGGGTGTCTCTGGCGGGGGGACAGGGGGGACGCGTCCCCCCAAATATTTTGAGTATGAGATAAATGGATCAATGCTGAAACTATTTCGATCTGTGTGGAAGAAGTAAAAACATAGGCAGAACTGTTCTTAAACATTAGGTTAATGTGATTAGAATGTCCGCCTAACGTGCGTCACTTTCAAAGAAGGATTTTTAAAAATAAAGTTACGCTTCTTGGTTAGTCAAAGTAGTCTCGGCTGCAGGCACACAATCTTTTTTTATTACTTAGCCAGCAACAATTGGTTTACATGACCAAGAAGGGAAGGAAAGGATGTATAGGAAGTTTATCTGCGAATTAACAAGGAAAATCTACAAAGACAGGTAAATATACAATAGAAGCAAAGATGACAAGAAGAATTTTAAAAGATAGAGAAATTTGAATATTATATATGAGAGTAAATTTCATGCGAATACTGTAGAAGGGCAGCAAGAGACAACTACTATGACAATATAGAAACTAAAGATACAAATGAGTGTTTAATGAGCGAATTGAGTTTGAGGAAGATGTAAATAATACATTGAGGAGCCGGATGACAGCAAGAATAAACTATAGATTTTAGACATTAAAACGGAAAACGAAGTAATCGAGGATTGTTCGTTGAACAAATGCAAAAAACATACAGCGAAATGAAGAGCAAAAAGGTAGATAATATACCTTTTGAGTTTATTAAGAACACAGAAGAAGAATGAAAATAAAAAAATTCGAAATTCGCCATAAAATCAAGTATCATCGTAAGACTTCTTTCAGAGAGTCAAGATTTTGTTAACTCAAAAATCGAAATATATGATTACTATAAAGGTACACTGCTGCAAATACGTTTACGAACACTGAACAGAGGAATTCACCGGTAGGAATATCAAGGTGAAGAAATTACCTAAAAACCATATTATATATAAACTTAATTTCATTTCGGCAAGTAGTCCACCAGTGCTGGAAGAAAATTATGATGAATCGTGCTGCTAAAGGTAGAAAGAGCGGATGCTATTAGTAAAGTAGGTTCCAGTTTACTCATAATTTTTACGTAGCTTTAGTTGGAGTCTACTAGCATTCTAGTCCCCTATCCTCAATTTTAACATGCCAGAGACGCCCATGACTTCACTGCAACTTTGCGCACCACATTGATCTTTATTTTTCATATCAGTGCTGCCAGAGTGTTGGTTGAAGCTTCAGTCCTCTATTAAAAACACCATTTTGAAAACGGCATTTTATATCGGATAAGAAGGATGTTCCTTATATTGAAATAAAGGCACCACGAAGTTTAGGACAGAAAATATTGCTCCTCTTTGTCCCTCGACTGGATTATATTGGGGGGGGGGCGAGGACCCAACCTTTAAATATTGGGGGGGGGGCAAAAGCGTCCTCCCCCCAAAGTCGGCGCCTATGCGCAGTAACATGCAACGGTTTCTCGCGCTTTCAGCTCTACAGTACTTTCTGACCTTCTAGTACACTATCGCTTAGAAAAAAAAGAAGCAACAAATGCATCAAATTTGGAAGATGAATTTAGAAGAAAGAAATGGCATAACTGATGAATAAAAATTAAGATGAATCTTTCATACATATGTGAACAGTTAATTATTTATGTAGTTAGGGATAAAGAATTGTATTTTTTAGATGCCAACTGTCGCCGATCATTTGAAAGTGAAAATGGAAGAACCATGAAATAAAGTAAAGAGATCCGCGTTATTTTGTTATAAAATTACATGGCGAGCGGATTTTATCTGATCCCAAATGGTTATATTTGAATATACAGGGTAACGAGAGCACTCTGATTAACCAAATTAAAAAGATCCCAAGGATTCATACCTCTACAGTCGACGTTTGCTTTATCGCCTCCGTGGCCAAGTCCGAAGAGCACGCGCCTACTAATCTAGGGGTTGGTGGTTCGCGCCCCCCTACGCCTACTTTTTTACAAGTATTTTTTAGACTCACCTTAATGTAAACAAATTACGCATAAAGGCGATGTAGCATATTTTGGGGGAGTAATTTTCGCTTACGGTATGGGGAATAACATACCTAGAACATACTAGGTAAGTTCCCCAGGTGCATGTCAGGCATGTGTCTAGGGGCGGGCATGGACTGTGACTATCACTTGCCATCCATGTGATTTCACTCTTATAGGTACATAAGGCTCATACTGGACACATTCCCATGCCCTGAGGGAACATGATAGGCATATGCCTGCGATGAAATTGTGCTTTTAGGGGAATAAGAAGGTTCATCATATATATACGAGATCTAGCCAGAAAGTAACTCATGTTCTAAATAGAAAGAATACAAGTGAAAGTAGTAATCTTGAACCGACATTCGATTTTTATTATTTACATTTTGAATCGACAATCTTATACTAGTGGGGGGCGCGGTGGCTCAGTGGTAGAGCGCTCACCTCTGGTGCTTGGGGTCCCGGGTTCGATCCCAGCCCCCGCCAAGTGAACTTTGTGGTGGACAAGCACCGTGCTCGTGGGTTTTCTCGGGGTTCTCCCGTTTCCTCCCACTTTCTTCATTCCACCATTTCATTCATCTCACATCATCACCGTCTCCTTTAGCCTAACCGGCATAAACGTGGGACGTAAAACTTAAAGATTTCGTTTCATTTTTTTCTTATACTAGTTTTTGACATAGTTCCCGTGGAAATTTAGGCACTTATTATAGCCAGGGCCGTATTTATATATTGTTCGCCCCCGCACCAGTATCACTGATAACTAATAAGAAAAATAATTATTTACATTATTTACTGTCAGTAATGATTTAATAGCATCTATTTTTAAGAACACAATAAGCTGTTTGTCTGTAGAGCTTTTCAACTGGAGAACCAAAATAGATAGAAACATGAAATTTTAATATGTTTTAAAAAGCTCTCAGGGAAATGATCCAAATTATCTGTTCCAGGTCCCTAGCTCACATCTGAGCTGAGATACGGGGCTGCTAAGTCCCCATAAGAATAACATAGGAGCATTTTAAAAATAATCGAATCGAAGACGACCAATATTAGAGTTGAATTCGTAGTTTTTGGGGTCACTGAGAAGAATAGTGACAGTTTTAATCCAATTCTACTTCAAGGTCATACTCCACTCCCTAGGGAGGGAGCGAGATTTTAAAAGTAATCGAAAACGACAGATATTGGAGTTGAATTAATAGTTTTCGAGGTCGCTGAGTTTAACGGTATCATTTTTCATGATGTTCAAGTTCGTCCTCACCTCTTGGTGTGGGGGTGGGAGAGGATGACTTTTTAAAAATAATCAGATAAGCTATTTAAACAGGAACTATTGTAATTAGAGCGAATTATAAACTCATTAACATATTTTCTCGCGCTTCCGCGAGACTCTGCAGGTTGCTAGTTTTAAAGATTACTTTTTGTGAATCTTTAAAAAATCCAAAATTTTGCCGCTCCCTAGATTCTACCGCCCTGTGCTCGAGCACAGAATAGCACTTATCTAAAAACGGACCTGATCATAGTTATGAACAAGCTTACGAAGTCTATTGCAATGAAAAGTTGCCACCTGTGACTTCAACCATTCCTACACGCCAGTTTGAAGGCCTCCGTTGTCATCAAAGCGCTATGTTGCTATAGTCCGCGTATGACTTTCGGCCCTGCTCTGACGTGAGCCAACCCGATTGCAGCGATGTCGTCAGTACAATGAAGTGGAAGAATATTTGGACTGAAACTAATATAGAAACGTTACGTTCTTGATCTAGAACAATAACTAAGAGTTCTAGAAAATACTTTTCTGAGGATATTGCTGAAATAGTCATGTGTTGTTCATACATTATAGTCCTTTATTTTCTTATGCTTCCTTATTATTATTATTGCTTCATTAGCAACTTTATCAATGAGAATTAGCATGCAGAACTGTTCAAGAACACTAACTCAAAAACTCTTCTTTTTTTATTTGATTTGATTTTCAGTTTAGCGTCCCATTTAGCAACGAAGCTGTATGAAACGTGGATCTACGGCTTGACGTGGGATCCGAACTACATTAGATCCCGCCAAGAATTGAACTCGGGTCTCCCAAATCAAAGGCGCATACGCTAATGGCTTAACCACAAGGAAACTCACTCTGCTTTCTTAAAAATCACGATACTGTTATAAGTATAGGTTATAACAGCAGTTCCTAACTTTGTACCGCAAATTCCTAAATCACCCCAAAATACGGATGTGATTATTACATATGTGATACGATTAATATATTTCATGTACATCGTATTTGCAAATAGTATTTCGATTGTTTGTTTTGTAGATATTTCTTTGTGGCTCATCAAATACAGATGATCACTTCGAAATCATTATTAATTGAGATAAATGACAACGCCTTAGTCTCACTGGAATACCACTTTTCGTGAGATAAGCGAAGTCAAACAGTGCTACATCAGGTTAAAGGAAGGATGGGTGACCGTTCATCCTCACCAGATTTTGTTGGCATTACATGGTCCACTCAGAGTTGTGAGGATAATTGGGGAGCTAATTGAGAAAAAAAAAATAATTAGCGAACTCCGTCTGAACACGTATCACCTCAAAAGCATCAGTGCCACAACCCGACTGGAAAGCTTTGGCTCTCTACATGCTGTTACGTCAGAAGTTTAGTTTTCGAACTTTAAAAAGTTATTTGCTGTGCAGCAAAAGGGAAAATCTGCTTTCTGTCAACCAACTGAATGAAGTAAAGAGATAAAAATAATTCTGACATCAAAATTTATTTTTGACCGTTCCAAATACATGTATGTATGTGGGTGTGGTGGCTCAGTGATAAAGCGCTTACCTCTTTACTTTCCTGGTTCGATCCCCACCCAAGTTAGTTTATGTTAGACAAGATCATGTCTGTTGGTTTTCTTTAAGTACCCTCGTTTACTCCTGCATTCTCATTCCGCTGATTCTTTTATCATTATTCACATTTACCCTAAATGTCATATTCTTGGGACGTTGAAGATTTAATCAAGGGCGCCAATGTTGTGGTTTCCAAGGGGGGATGGCAAGTATAAGCGACGTTTCAAATATAATATCAAATTTTGCTGTAACTAATGTAAAAATTCTATTGGGTTTTCGATATTCCCATGTACAATTTCCTTTTAGGGGGGGAAGTAAGCGCCCCACCTTGCCCCCCCTGATGAACGCCCTTGGATTTAATTGAATTTCCAAATCCATGTATGGTTAACTTCATAGACAAGTTTCTTGCAAAAACTGCATATACGAGGTTTGATGCATAAGCAGTGGATTATATATTATAAATAACATTGGTTATGTTATAAAACCTCCTCCTCCCAGGCAGTGCCATTAGTGTTTGGAGTTTGCTGCATTTGTCGTTTGTGTATGATGCTTTTTATAATGTATAGAAATTTGGATTGTACTAAATTATAAAGCGTTGATTGTGAGGAGAACCAGTGAGTGGGTTATTGTGTCTTGCAATTTAGAATGTACGTTCTTATATCTCCCCCTCCCTCCTCCCAAAAATATCGCATAACAAACCTAGCATAAACGGTATCGGAGCTCGGGGTTGAAGGAGACAAACTCAGGAAACAGAAATTCAATTGTACACTTTATTATTAATATTATTATTATTATTATTACCATGCCTCAGTGATAAAGCGCTCACACCTGTTGTGTGGATTGCCTGGTTTGATCCCAGATATCACCAGATGGGTTTTGTGGTGGACAAACACCGTGTGCGTGGATTTCTCGGGGTCCTCGCTCCTCCTGATTTTTTTTCCACCATGTTTTCATTAATAACACCATTGTGTCCCTTAACTTCTGTGAATAAACGTGGAACATTAAATTAAAAAAAAAATAATAATTCAACCCGAGCTCTTATCACCCACGTATAGGCTAAAGCAGATACATAATAAACACAAATTTATAATAAAATAAGAATTAGCGTGATAAACATAACGGAAGGAAATGGGAAAATCCCGAACAATCTCACGAACACGTTTCGATCTCAAACTCATGGGGCCTAATACAGAGTCGTTCTGATGCTTGATTAATGCCATACTACCAAGGTGAAGAGTTCGACTATCATATGTTTGCTGCAGTAGTCAGGCCTTTAGTATGGCGCTAAGCATACGTCAAAATGACTCTGCATAAGGCCCATGAGGTTTAAATCGACACTTAATATCAGAGGTGAGTCCTCTAGCATTGGGCCACCATGTGCTCCTTACTTATATTTCATGAATTGGTGCACAACACGAATTTATTTCCTTGTGCAAGATTTTCTTTGTCTCGGAATAAAAAATGAAAATTAAAAAAAATGTAGGAGATTGGCATATGGTTTGAGGGTTCTAAGGTCGCTTCTTAGATGAATCCTCATGTAGTTAAAAGCAACGCACCTACGCCAACCAATCTAAAGCATGTTTATATTCATTTTCTTGTCTCATGAAGTTACGAACCCAAATGAAACATATTATTCATACCACATTTGTGACAGAAAATGGTATTATTTAAGAAGACACATACTATTATGATGTTATTAGTGTCATACTTTTGTGCTGCTTAACATACTGGATGTTGTTATGATCCGCGTTACCCGAATTGACGTGTGGTATCAGCCAATAAATCGCAGTGTCCTGTTACTAATCCTACAGGGAGTAATGTAATCATTCATTATTGTCCACAAATACGAACAAAATCAATTATAAATGATTACATTCCTCCCTGAAGGATTAGTAACAGGACACTGAGAGTTTATTGGCTGATACCACACGTCAATTTGGGTGACGCGGACTATAGTGAAACAAATGCTTTTGCTGGTAGCAGTGCTTTGCGGACTCACTAGGGCCAGTGGTTGACACCATCCGCCAGTTCGACTTTACGGTCTTCACGTAGGGAAACAAGTGAAAACCTAATAATTTGAAAACTTAACCGGGTCAAAATCGTTGTTTGATTCTATAACTAAATATATAGTTTTGTTGAATTCTTTCTGTATATAATTCTTGTTCAGCGAATATTTAAAAGTTAAATATACTTTGTTCAATTTAAATTGGTTGATAGTCTCGAATATTATTTTCCAATAAATTATCCAGCGATGTTCTCGATATCACTCTAAATGGGTCTTGTGTGCACTGGAGAATGTGAAACCATGGTGGAACACATGTTGCTAGTTGTAGGCACATAGAACACTGGCACTCAATTTCCGGGACACAGTTTGGCACGACACTATCATTTCTGAACCAGTTCTAAATTCCACTGAAAGTTGTCTTGCAGGCATAGTTCATTTGCGACGCGCAGTTACGGTCAGATGTACACTCATGTCTAAAATTATTGTCGCACATCTATAACTGTCTTTTGGTAAGAATATAATTTGATAATGATTTTGATAACGATTAATACTGATACTATGTGTAGAATCGTGAAATTTTTATTTGTGGTAAATTTCATAGGAAAAGAATTATAAATACGAAAATTAGAATGAGTAAAAGAAAATGTTGCTAAATGGACAAGAAAATTTTATTTTCGTTTTATTGTTCTTATTTACTTCTCTTTTTACATGAAATTTACCACATACATGTCTTTGCCGATTATACACACACTAACACTATAAGAAATACCGGGCGAATTCGTTATCAAATTATATATTCCTAAAACAACATATTTATAGACATGGGACAATAATTTTGGACGTGAGTGTACGTCCTGTTGTGAAGTTGTCACACGTGGATGACCACTAGGCCTACGGCTAACGTCTCCTGTACAGGGGTAAAAGTGGATCTGAAAAGGTAGGGGGACGGTAGGTAGAGCCATGACGTCACGCCGTTCCCCCTGCCTATCTTTGCCCATTGTAATTTTTTAGAAACTGGGGGGGGGTGCCGTACGTATTTTTTCGAGGTGCGAGATGGCGTCTCCCCGCCTTGCCCCTCACTTTTACTCCCTGCTCCTGTGTCGATAAACTGTTTCCCCAAAATGAACATGACATTTTGTGTGCCAGCTTCTTCTAAGCGCACGAGGTAACCTTGGTAAACGCATCCAAATTACGATTTTGTGTCATATTTCTTCTGGCTATTGCCACATTGTACTTGGTAGTACTCCCCGATCAGTAAAATAGACCTACCAAAATGCGTACATTTCATTTGCAAGCATTAGAGTTCGATTTCTTCTCATATACTGTAGGTCTAGTATGACGCTTGCCACGACTAGTTCAATGAGCATCACGAGCAATACGAGCCGTCCGCCACATTTCCCGTATTCGCAATACTCCTTCCGAGAGTTACATCACCTTCTCGCATTATGCTTACACTAGTGTGTATATAGGGTCAGTTTCTTTAACTTGAAACTACTGTATAAATTCTAAAACAATAAACATAAAGCATATACATTTTTGTACGAAGCAAGCCTTGATAGAGGGAAATCGTTTGATATAATGAGCAATACCAACAAATGAACATTGTTGCCAACTCAACATAAAGTTCTATTTTTTCAAATAACACTACGTCAGATCTAAATGTCAAACGAAAACTTATACCGTAAAACGAGGCTACTTTGACAGGTTTAGGACTAGTTTAGATGTGTACACGGGACACTTTCTGCAACCAATGAATGATACTATTCTGATCATAACAATAGATATCTAGGCTATCACATCCACTACTAAACCTAAGTCTCTACAAGTAAGTTCTGGCGAAAAGAAATTAAGAAATACCTGTCAAAGTAACCCCGGGGGTGGGGCTACTTTGACATCTTATGTATTTGCTGCATAAGGTCAAAGTTACTCAACGTATGGAGTTATTTTGACATGGAATTTATGTAAAGTGTATAAAAGACTGTTTTGGTCATGTGTAAGGTACGGCATGCTGTATACTTGATAAGCACGAAATCTTTATTTTGTTGTGGTGCATCATTATACACCACTATACAAGTTTTTCTAAAGCTTTACTTTTAACATCTTTTACTTTGAACATACACGGTGCTTTACCTTACATTGTTACTTTATTTTTTACTCTGCTTTATTTTTTTTTTACTTTACTTTACTTTTAACATAATTACTTATGTACCGGTATGTTATCTTTACATGTAACAATGGAAAGAAAAACCTTAGTCGTCAACATCACAGTCGTAACAAGCATACTGAGGATTTTTTGACCCATCCTTACAAAACCCACACAGGACACATTGAATCCACTCGCTTCCACCCTTCCACGACACGTTGATATATATCGTCAGAGTGCGAATTAGATTACTCATTTTTTGGGGGAATAAACAGTGGCGGATCTAGAAGTCCTTATATTATATATTGGGGGACAGGAAGGATGTTGAGAGAGGGTAGAAATACAATGGGAGAAATCTCTCATCCCCTCCGGCAATTCGCACCGTGGACACCATATCAGCCTTTATCTATGAAAGTATATGCAACAATTCTCACAGGAAGCACGAATTGCTCATCTGTCAAAGTATGTCTACTCTATCTTTGTAGTATGCTCTATCTATGTAGTATGCTCTATCTTTGTCACCTGAGACCTGTCTATCAATCCAGAATTCCAACACATGTTCTATTGTAATAGTTTATAGTTATTTAGCGTTAGTCTTATTACCTTCTCCTGCCTTTGTTTGAATATCATATACTGTTCTCTTGTTTTTTTTTAATTTTTTTACGTTTTCGGCGAAAGTTTTTACCACTTATAGTTTTTTCATATGTGACATATTTTGGATTAAGTTCACAGGACAATATTCTTTGCTAAAAACAATAACTAGAAGGCTTGAAAGGTCATTCAAATATCTTTGAAATTTAGAAATAAATTACTCCTTATTTTGTGTAAATAAAGGTATATTTTCTTCTAGGCCACATAAAACTATTAGTTTTTAAGCGGAATACAAGTTATACAGAAGGTGTACACCAAATGAAAGCTTGAGTTTTCTTCACTTACACCGAATCACTACCACGGGTTTAGGTGCACGGCAATGGCTTTAATCATTTTGAAATCAGACCAGCAACAATAAAAATGTTGAAGCATCAAAAGTAAAGATGGTGAAAGCTTACCACTACCACAGTAGATGCAGAAGAACCGGCAACATACAAACAGTTCTGAAAAACTAGAAAAAAAAAAACAACACCTATAACCTGTGAGGAAAAATATTGACAAAAACATACCTCCCAATTCCCCCCTTCTACCCTATACAATCCCCTACTGATCAGCTCATTGCATTTTATATCATTTCTTATAGTTATCCATCAAATAGACTTAGTTTCTTTATTATTTGTTCTTAATGTCCTTTTATTTATACCTTAAGTTCGGGACAGCTGAAGCAAATAAACCCATAAACTAGGATGTTATACTTGATCAATATAGGAGTGTTTACCTATTTTTGGGCCTCCCTGTATAATCGTAAACAATGTTGCAAACTTTAATATTATTTATTATAAAGTTATGAAGAAATAGTCAGTTATTAAGGAAATATCTTGTAACTATAACTTAGTTTGTATCTGGGGGCCGCGGTGGCTCAGTGGTAGAGCGTTCACCTCTGGTTCATGGGGTCCCACGTCCAAACCCTGCTCCCGCCAAATGAACTTTGTGGTGGACAAAAGTAGTAGAAACTGGATCGATCTGGCTCATACTTGCTCAACTCAGGAGCCCCTGGGAAATTGAGCATCGTACACCGTGAGCCCACGGTCTTTTACGACCTCCATTTTAGGGGTGAATTTATTCCCTTTTATGAGCACTTTTTAGGGGTGTACTCGTTCCCTTTTATGACCATATTTTTAGGGGTGAACTCGTTCCCTTTTATGAGCATATTTTTCAACCCTTATTTTAACATAGCAGAAATTACACTGAGACTACGGACACACAGCAGACCAGAGAATACATAAGACTCGTTCCCTTTTATGAGCACATTTTAAGGGGTGTACTCGTTCTCTTTTATGACCACATTTTAAGGGGTGATCTCGTTCCCTTTTATGAGCATATTTTCCAACCCCTATTTTAACATAGCAGAAATTACACTGAGATTATGAACATACAGAAGAGAAGATAACACATAGCACTATTTTAACATAGCAGATAACATATAAGATTACGAACACATAACATAGCAAGGGTGTACTCGTTCCCTTTTATGAGCATATTTTCCAACCCCTATTCTGAACATAGCAGATAACACATAGAAGAGCAGATAACACATAGCACTATTTTAACATAGTAGGTAACATAAGATTACGAACACATATAAGAGCAGAAGACTACATAACATAGCAGGCCTCCATTTTAGGGGTGAACTCGTTCTCTTTTATGAGCATATTTTTCAACCCCTATTTTAACATAACAGAAATGACATAAGAATACGTAACATAGCAGATAACTCATTCCAACCCTTTCAACCCTTATTTTAACATAGCAGAAATTACACTGAGACTATGAACACACAGCAGAGCATAAGACTACGTAACATAACAACCTCCATTTTAGGGGTGGGCTCGTTCTCTTTTATGAGCATATTTTCCAACCCCTACGAACACATAGCAGAGGTGTATTCGTTTTTAACCCCTTAGCATAAGACTATGTAACATAGCAGTTACGAACACATAGTAGAGCAGATAATAAACACAACAACCTCCATTTTAGGGGTGAATTTATTCCCTTTTATGAGCATATTTTCCAACACCTATTTCAACATGACAGAGACTACGAAACATAGCGGACATAGCACAGGGGGTGTATTCATTTTCTCCACCCCTAATTGAACATAGCAGAAATTACACTGAGACTACGTAACACACAACAACCTCCGTTTTAGGGGTGGACTCGTTCTTCAACCCCTATTTTACCATAGCAGAAATTACATAAGACTTTTTTTTCAACCACTATTTTAAGACAATGAATACCTATGTAACATAGCGATTCGATACGCTCTTTGAACCGATTTGGATGAAACTCGGCATATGGGGTTTTCGACCACGCTGAGTACGAATATCATACATTTAGCAATAGGTCATCAGGTACTACATGTCCCAAAATTAGTGGTCATCGAGGTCAAAGGTCAAAATACTAAAAACCCAATAACTCGAAAACGAAGCAACGTATTGAGGTGGTGTTTTCACATTTAGCAATGGGTCATCAGGTACTACATGTCCCAAAATTAGTGGTCATCGAGGTCAAAGGTCAAAATACTTAAAACCCAATAACTCGAAAACGAAGCAACGTATTGAGGTGCTGTTTCCAAATCTAGTAATAGGTCATCAACTAGTGCAAGTTCCAAAATAGTGACCATCGAGGTCAAAGGTCAAAATACTTAAAACCTAATAACTCAGAAACGGAGCCACATATTGAGATGGTGTTTCCACATTTAGTAATTGGTCATCAACCAGTGCAAGCTCCAAAATAATGACCATCGAGGTCAAAGGTCAACATACTTAAAACCTAATAACTCGAAAACGGAGCCAAATATTGAGGTGCTGTTTCCACATTTAGTAATCGACCACCAACTACTACAAGTTCCAAAATAATGACCATCGAGGTCAAAGGTCAAAGTACTTAAAACCTAATAACTCGAAAACGGAGCCAAATATTGAGGTGCTGTTTCCAAATCTAGTAAGAGGTCATCAACTAGTACAAGTTCCAAAATAATGACCATCGAGGTTAAAGGTCAACATACTTAAAACCTAATAACTCAAAACCAGAGCCACATATTGAGGTGCTGTTTCCACATTTAGTAATCGGTCACAAACTACTACAAGTTCCAAAATAATGATCATCGAGGTCAAAGGTCAACATACTTAAAATCTAATAACTCGAAAACGGATCCAAGTATTGAGGTGCTGTTTTCCAAATTTGGTAATTGGTCATCAACTAGTACAAGTTTCAAAAATAATGGTCATCGAGAATGGTCATCGAGGTCAAAGGTCAAAATACTTAAAACCAAATAACTCTTAAATGGATCGACATACTGAGGTGCTGTTTCCACATTTAGCAAGAGGTCATCAACTACTACAAGTTCCAAAATAATGACCATCGAGGTCAAAGGTCAAAACTCGAAAACGGATCCAAGTATTGAGGTGGTGTTTTCCAAATTTGGTAATTGGTCATCAACCACTACAAGTTCCAAAAATAATGACCATCGAGGTCAAAGGTCAATCTCGTAAATGAAACCACATATTGAGATAACGTTTCCTCATTTAGTAAATTTGTGTGATCTATTCAATTTTGTACAAAGCAGAAAAAAAAGTGAAGAAGGAATAAATTTGAGAACATAATTTTAACTAGCGCAGAATTTCTGTACCTTTTTGGGCTATTCAAAAGAAAGCAAAGATATGCCATATTAACTAGCTGAGAATTATTTAAGCAAAACGAAGAAAGCGAACATGGACCATTTTACTCAAATTTGGATGGAGTATTTATCTTTGTATGAACCAGAAAAAAATGAAGAAGGTCCGTTTTGACTAGTTCAATATTTCTGTACAATTTTGTACTACCCAAATAATCACAAGAAAATCAAAGAAGGGTCATTTTATACCTTTTTGTGCTATTCAAATAATAGAGGCAACAAATTTCAGTGGTCTATTTTATTTTTGTACCAATCAGAAGAAAAGCAAAGATATGCCATTCTCAGACTTTTATATCATTTTGTACTACTCCAATAAACGAAGGAATACCAACCAGAAAAAAAGAAGTGAAGATCAGGTGGATTATTTTCTTTTGTACCAACTGGAAAAGAGAAGAAGAGCTATTTTAACTAGCTCATTATGTACTGTTTAAACAAACGAAAATTGAGCATTATGTAGCTTTTGAACTACTGAAATGTTCTATTTTTGTATCAATTAGAAAAAAACGAAGAAGGGTCATTTTAACAAGTTCATAATTTCTGTAACGAAAGAATAATTTCGATGTTCTACTTTTTATACCAACGAGAAAAAATGAACTAGCTGAATATACGAAATAATAAATTTAAGTGACCTATTCAATTTTGTACTACTCAAATAAACAATGGAGTATTTAGTTTTGCACCATTTTGGAGTATTCAAATAAACAAAGGAATTATAACTTGTGTCAACTCTAAAATTAATTAAACGAAGTAATGCATTTGAAAAACCGAAGTTGAGTATTTTATACCATTTTGTATTATTTCAACAAACAAAGCAATAAGCAAAAACAAAGGATCATTTTATATCATTTTAAACTAGTCTAATAAACGAAGGCATAAATATGAGTGAGCTATTTAATTTTGTAGCTGAGTATTTTAACGAAAGAACAAAATTGTACTAACCAGAAAAAACCGAAGAAGGCCCATTTTAACTAACTGAGAATTTCTGAACGTTTTTGTAAATTTGAGTGGCATGTTTTTTGTACTAACCAGAAAAATCGAAGAAGGTCCAATTTAGCTAACTCAGAATTTATATACTTTTATACTAGCTCAATGAACGAAAGAACAAATTTGGGTGTTCTACTTTTTTATACCAAACAAAGAAGAACCATTTTAACTAGCTCAAACACAATTTTAACTAGCGCAGAATTTCTGTAACGCAAAAATTAATTTGGATGGAGTAACAAGAAAGAAAGCAAAGATATGTCATATTAAATATTTAAATAAACGAGGGGATAAATTTAAGTGATCTATTCCATTTTGTACCCATGAAAAATGTCATTTTAACTGGCTAGAATTTGAGTGGTCTAAAAAAGGCGAAGAAGGACTATTTTATATAAGTTTACTACTCAAATAAACAATGGAGTATTTAGTTTTGTACCACCGAGAAAAACAAAGAAATTGTACTGTACCATTTTGGAGTATTCAAATAAACAAAGGACTTATAATTTGTGTCAACTCTAAAAAGGACCATTTTAAACTAGTCTAATAAACGAAGGTATAAATATGTGTGACCTGTTTTTTGTACTAACCAGAAAAATCGAAGAAGGTCCAAGTTATCTAACTCAGAATTTATGTCCCTTTGTACTAGTCCAATGAACGAAAGAACAAATTTAGGTGTTCTACTTTTTATACCAAACAAAGAAGAACCATTTTAACTAGCTCAAACACAATTTTAACTAGCGCAGAATTTCTGTAACGCAAAAATTAATTTGGATGGAGTAACAAGAAAGAAAGCAAAGATATGCCATATTAAATATTTAAATAAACGAGGGGATAAATTTAAGTGATCTATTCCATTTTGCACCCATGAAAAATGTCATTTTAACTGGCTAGAATTTGAGTGGTCTAAAAAAGGCGAAGAAGGACTATTTTATATAATTTTATTACTCAAATAAACAATGGAGTATTTAGTTTTGTACCACCGAGAAAAACAAAGAAATTGTACTGTACCATTTTGGAGTATTCAAATAAATAAAGGACTTATAATTTGTGTCAACTCTAAAAAGGACCATTTTAAACTAGTCTAATAAACGAAGGTATAAATATGTGTGACCTGTTTTTTGTACTAATCAGAAAAATCGAAGAAGGTCCAATTTAGCTAACTCAGAATTTATGTCCCTTTGTACTAGTCCAATGAACGAAAGAACAAATTTAGGTGTTCTACTTTTTATACCAATCAAAGAAGAACCATTTAGGCTAGCTGAGTATTTTATACCATTTTGTACTACTCAAATAAACGAAAGAAAAAGCGAAAAAAGATCATTTTAACTAGCTCAGAATTTATATACATTTTGTACTAATCAAATAAATGAAGGAATAAAATTTGGATGGACTATTTTCTTATGTACCAACAAAAAATGGAGCAAATTTGAATGGCATACATACTTTTGTATTAACGACAAAAAACCTATTCACTTTTGTACTAAGCAGAAAAAATTGCATTAAAAAAGCGAAGAAGGTAAAATTTAAATAGCTCAGTATTTATGTACATTTTTGTACTACTAAAATAAACGAAGGAATAAAATTGGATGTTCTACTTTTTATACTAATCAGAAGAAAACGGAGAAGGGTCATTTTATTTAATTTTGTAGTACTCAAATATACAAAGGTATAAATCTGTGTGACCCATTCAGTTTTGTACTAACCAGAAAATTTGTTGGCTTTTTTAGGAAGACCATTTTATCTTTTGTATTACTCAAATAAAGAAACCTATTCAGATTTGCCGGCTTATTAAAAAGTGAATAAATTTCTATGTTCTACTTTTTTGCGCTAATCATTTTTTTGTACTCTAAAGCAAAGAGAGACCATTTTTAACTAGCTTAGAATGTATGTGCCTTTTTGTAACGAAGGAACAAATTTGAGTGGCCTATATGTGTATCAATCAGAAGGAGGTTCATTTTAACTAATCCTGCTGCGAGTAGATCAATTAGTACATAGATTAAAAAATAAAACAGTATGGCATTAAAGTAAAACGAATTGCGACTTAATAGCCTAAATAATTCATTTTCGAATACATACGGATTAAACCACTATGTTAAAAAATATTACTTTCTCCTTATGCTTATTTGGAGCAGACTTAAGAGGACCAAGCATTATTTTAAACTCCTATTCTAGCCAATCAGTATTTAGAAACCCACTAGTAGGACGTCGATTTATCGTTTGCAGTAAACCTGTTATGCTTTAGTAAACAAAATCCATTTTGGATTATAAATTTAAAAACATACTCTTATGACCACCTTTTATACAACAAACAAGCTTCTTAGCCTCACTTCAGAAATTAGAAAACAAATTCTTTCTTCTACGGTCTTCAGCATGCATTTGTTGTGTTTTTAGCTCTTTCAATTCCTGCATTTTAGACCAAGAGCAACAAGATTCGATTCTCACGATCTTCTGTTTTATCCTACAACTTTACTTTGGAAATTACCCCAATAAGCATCGGTTAACTTTATCCATATCTGTAAAATATTCTCTGGTGTGTAAAATTAGTTCTAAACAGTCTGGTATTTGATCCACTCATCAGTATAGTAGTTAAAGATAATTGCTTCCAATCTCGTAATACCCTGTAAACGTTTGTCTGAACAATGAACAAAATCAATTAGATGTAAATTTTAATGGAAGAATTACCTGTATTCCATCTAAGACAATCTACACCCACGGAATCATCGTTGTTACAAATAGTGTTAATAGGTTTGTCCTTCCATTCAAAAATTAAAATACCTGCAACATCTTGTGTAATATTCTGTTTGTAAATTTTTCTATTAGTACATCTGCTAATTCCATCCTAATACTTCTTACTTATATCTCCCAAATACTTTTGCACAATTTGTTGTACAGCTCTTTCCCATTAAATGTTACCTTAAATCTGAGAAATTAGATGGTATAAATGTGTTCGTAACATTGTCGCAGAATGGTGGTGTAATTGGTTCACCACTACCAAATTGTTATCTTTACCTAATAACTCTCTCAGAGATTTGAGTAGTACAAAATGGTATAAAATACTCAGCTAGCCTAAATGGTTCTTCTTTGATTGGTATAAAAAGAGTTTGATTTTTCTGGTTAGTACAAAAAACAGGTCACACATATTTATACCTTCGTTTATTAGACTAGTTTAAAATGGTCCTTTTTAGAGTTGACACAAATTATAAGTCCTTTGTTTATTTGAATACTCCAAAATGGTACAGTACAATTTCTTTGTTTTTCTCGGTGGTACAAAACTAAATACTCCATTGTTTATTTGAGTAGTAAACTTATATAAAATAGTCCTTCTTCGCCTTTTTTAGACCACTCAAATTCTAGCCAGTTAAAATGACATTTTTCATGGGTACAAAATGGAATAGATCACTTAAATTTATCCCCTCGTTTATTTAAATATTTAATATGACATATCTTTGCTTTCTTTCTTGTTACTCCATCCAAATTAATTTTTGCGTTACAGAAATTCTGCGCTAGTTAAAATTGTGTTTGAGCTAGTTAAAATGGTTCTTCTTTGTTTGGTATAAAAAAGTAGAACACCCAAATTTGTTCTTTCGTTCATTGAGCTAGTATAAAAGTATATAAATTCTGAGTTAGCTAAATTGGACCTTCTTCGATTTTTCTGGTTAGTACAAAAAACATGCCACTCAAATTTACAAAAACGTTCAGAAATTCTCAGTTAGTTAAAATGGGCCTTCTTCGGTTTTTTCTGGTTAGTACAATTTTGTTCTTTCGTTAAAATACTCAGCTACAAAATTAAATAGCTCACTCATATTTATGCCTTCGTTTATTAGACTAGTTTAAAATGATATAAAATGATCCTTTGTTTTTGCTTATTGCTTTGTTTGTTGAAATAATACAAAATGGTATAAAATACTCAACTTCGGTTTTTCAAATGCATTACTTCGTTTAATTAATTTTAGAGTTGACACAAGTTATAATTCCTTTGTTTATTTGAATACTCCAAAATGGTGCAAAACTAAATACTCCATTGTTTATTTGAGTAGTACAAAATTGAATAGGTCACTTAAATTTATTATTTCGTATATTCAGCTAGTTCATTTTTTCTCGTTGGTATAAAAAGTAGAACATCGAAATTATTCTTTCGTTACAGAAATTATGAACTTGTTAAAATGACCCTTCTTCGTTTTTTTCTAATTGATACAAAAATAGAACATTTCAGTAGTTCAAAAGCTACATAATGCTCAATTTTCGTTTGTTTAAACAGTACATAATGAGCTAGTTAAAATAGCTCTTCTTCTCTTTTCCAGTTGGTACAAAAGAAAATAATCCACCTGATCTTCACTTCTTTTTTTCTGGTTGGTATTCCTTCGTTTATTGGAGTAGTACAAAATGATATAAAAGTCTGAGAATGGCATATCTTTGCTTTTCTTCTGATTGGTACAAAAATAAAATAGACCACTGAAATTTGTTGCCTCTATTATTTGAATAGCACAAAAAGGTATAAAATGACCCTTCTTTGATTTTCTTGTGATTATTTGGGTAGTACAAAATTGTACAGAAATATTGAACTAGTCAAAACGGACCTTCTTCATTTTTTTCTGGTTCATACAAAGATAAATACTCCATCCAAATTTGAGTAAAATGGTCCATGTTCGCTTTCTTCGTTTTGCTTAAATAATTCTCAGCTAGTTAATATGGCATATCTTTGCTTTCTTTTGAATAGCCCAAAAAGGTACAGAAATTCTGCGCTAGTTAAAATTATGTTCTCAAATTTATTCCTTCTTCACTTTTTTTTCTGCTTTGTACAAAATTGAATAGATCACACAAATTTACTAAATGAGGAAACGTTATCTCAATATGTGGTTTCATTTACGAGATTGACCTTTGACCTCGATGGTCATTATTTTTGGAACTTGTAGTGGTTGATGACCAATTACCAAATTTGGAAAACACCACCTCAATACTTGGATCCGTTTTCGAGTTTTGACCTTTGACCTCGATGGTCATTATTTTGGAACTTGTAGTAGTTGATGACCTCTTGCTAAATGTGGAAACAGCACCTCAGTATGTCGATCCATTTAAGAGTTATTTGGTTTTAAGTATTTTGACCTTTGACCTCGATGACCATTCTCGATGACCATTATTTTTGAAACTTGTACTAGTTGATGACCAATTACCAAATTTGGAAAACAGCACCTCAATACTTGGATCCGTTTTCGAGTTATTAGATTTTAAGTATGTTGACCTTTGACCTCGATGATCATTATTTTGGAACTTGTAGTAGTTTGTGACCGATTACTAAATGTGGAAACAGCACCTCAATATGTGGCTCTGGTTTTGAGTTATTAGGTTTTAAGTATGTTGACCTTTAACCTCGATGGTCATTATTTTGGAACTTGTACTAGTTGATGACCTCTTACTAGATTTGGAAACAGCACCTCAATATTTGGCTCCGTTTTCGAGTTATTAGGTTTTAAGTACTTTGACCTTTGACCTCGATGGTCATTATTTTGGAACTTGTAGTAGTTGGTGGTCGATTACTAAATGTGGAAACAGCACCTCAATATTTGGCTCCGTTTTCGAGTTATTAGGTTTTAAGTATGTTGACCTTTGACCTCGATGGTCATTATTTTGGAGCTTGCACTGGTTGATGACCAATTACTAAATGTGGAAACACCATCTCAATATGTGGCTCCGTTTCTGAGTTATTAGGTTTTAAGTATTTTGACCTTTGACCTCGATGATCACTATTTTGGAACTTGCACTAGTTGATGACCTATTACTAGATTTGGAAACAGCACCTCAATACGTTGCTTCGTTTTCGAGTTATTGGGTTTTAAGTATTTTGACCTTTGACCTCGATGGCCACTAATTTTGGGACATGTAGTACCTGATGACCTATTGCTAAATGTGGAAACACCACCTCAATACGTTGCTTCGTTTTCGAGTTATTGGGTTTTTAGTATTTTGACCTTTGACCTCGATGACCACTAATTTTGGGACATGTAGTACCTGATGACCCATTGCTAAATGTATGATATTCGTACTCAGCATGGTCGAAAACCCCCATATGCCGAGTTTCATCCAAATCGGTTCAAAGAGCGTATCGAATCGCTATGTTACATAGGTATTCATTGTCTTAAAATAGTGGTTGAAAAAAAATCTTATGTAATTTCTGCTATGGTAAAATAGGGGTTGAAGAACGAGTCCACCCCTAAAATGGAGGTTGTTGTGTGTTACGTAGTCTCAGTGTAATTTCTGCTATGTTCAATTAGGGGTGGAGAAAATGAATACACCCCCTGTGCTATGTCCGCTATGTTTCGTAGTCTCTGTCATGTTGAAATAGGGGTTGGAAAATATGCTCATAAAAGGGAATAAATTCACCCCTAAAATGGAGGTTGTTGTGTTTATTATCTGCTCTACTATGTGTTCGTAACTGCTATGTTACATAGTCTTATGCTAAGGGGTTAAAAACGAATACACCTCTGCTATGTGTTCGTAGGGGTTGGAAAACATGCTCATAAAAGAGAACGAGTCCACCCCTAAAATGGAGGTTGTTATGTTACGTAGTCTTATGCTCTGCTGTGTGTTCATAGTCTCAGTGTAATTTCTGCTATGTTAAAATAAGGGTTGAAAAATATGCTCATAAAAGGGAACGAGTTCACCCCTAAAAATATGGTCATAAAAGGGAACGAGCACACCCCTAAAAAGTGCTCATAAAAGGGAATAAATTCACCCCTAAAATGGAGGTCGTAAAAGAACGTGCGCTCACGGTGTACGATGCTCAATTTCCCAGGGGCTCCTGAGTTGAGCAAGTATGAGCCAGATCGATCCATTTTCTACTACTGACAAACACCATGCATGGGTTTCCTCAGGTTCTTGTTTCCTCCCACTTTCTTCATTCCACAATTTCATTCATTTCTCATCTTCACCGTCTCTTTTAGCCTCACCGGCATAAGCGTGGGTTGTAAAACTCAAAGATTTCATTTCTTTTTTTTTATCTTGGAAGTCTTCATCTTATTGCTTTCTAATTGTTATTAATACTCGTATTTAGAATATTCGTATTGGATTAGACATCTTCATGCCGTTAGTGTTGGTGGACCACCCATGGACAACTAGCGAAATCTCGCCAAAAAAAAAAATGCTTGCCCCGCAGGGACGATTTGCGGTGGCCCCACTTCCGTTTTGAAAATTATTTTTTATACCACTAGCGGTAAAGACGGGACGAAGCGCCATTGAACCCACAAAATTACTCCCCAAAATATGTAAAAACGACTATAGGCGTGATTTTTTTTTACATGAAGCTAAGTCTTAAAAACACTAAAAAAAAGTACCCCGCGATGGGCGCTAACCACCAACCTTATGATTACTAGACGTGTGTTCTGACTTTGCCACGAAGACAATGATGAACACGAACACCTTGCTTTATGGGGATAAATCATTGATGTCTTTTTAATTTGGTCAATCCGAGTGCTCCTTTAACCGTGTATGTTCGACGATAACTGTTTGTAATAAGATAAAATGCGTTCGCTATGCAATTTTATAACAAAATGACACTCGTCTATTTACTTTATTTCATAGTTCTCCCACATTCACTCTCTAATGATCGGCGATAGTTGCCATCTAAATTCGTACAATTATACGCACTAATCTCATGATTTTTCACTTCATGAGAGGTAGAGGTTTCCCCAGTGACCCCCGGAACAATTCGTCAGGAAAAATCAATATATAATAATAACAGCATGCACATGACTGGCGATAGTTCGTGTTTGTCCCTTCGTGATTCTCCACGACGAATCGAAGAAGCGCGGACAAAAATTAAGTCCTCGCTGCAACATGGTGGTAACTTCAACACCCCGACTCTAGATATCTGTTTCGACTCGATGAAATCCTGCCGCCAGTGGCACGCTAGCGACAATCCTTTGACGCGTCGTTATATCGACGATCGACATTTACTGGCAAGTGGGCCACTAGGTGTTGGCGACGTTTACGGCATGAGAATTCTTGTAAAATAATCTTGTACTATATATGTATTCAAATGAAATATTTTGGATTGTGAATAGGGATGCGCACGAGATGAGTCGAGACAGGATTTTTCTGACAAAATTCGAGTCGAAAGACGGCTCTTCCAATAGAGAAATATACATTTTTCGAGTCGAGACATCACTTTTACAGCACATTTTTGAGACGAGACAGCCACAAATCTTGTCTCGTGCGCATCCCTAATTGTGAAGTGAGTATATAATAAAATCTCAAAAAAAAAAAAAAAAATGTAATACACACAACTAATGCACTCCCGATTGATTCGTCGCCGTTTGCACCAAAATAAATTTATTGCAATATAATAGGCTGGTAATAATAAACTTGTATAAAATAAATAAGTTCAAAGAAAGTCACATTAATTGGGAAAGCCACATTAATCATAAACATGAGTAAAATTGGCTCTGTTTAGTTAACTAAAATTTTTTCGATGTAGAACTACAGGTCCGATCCCTACTAAATCATTGCTTGCATGACAAAATGGCGTAAATGCCAAAATCAAGACGATTGAGGTACTTTACCTATAGATTCTTTAGGTGTGGTTCTATTGTTTCTTTATCTTTAAGGTGGATCACTATGTGTTCTCGGTACTATGCTAAATGATGCTTGAATAGGGCAGCGTTGCAAGATAAGTGTCGAGTGTTTACTGATGCCAGATAATAAAAGGAGTAATCATGGAATTCTGCTTGGATACTTACTGGAGAAATTAGTTTTCGACCCTTACCGCAATTCCGATTCTCCAACTGCAACACTAGAATCCAGGAATTTTCTTAGTGTGACTACTACAGTAAACGTACAAATTTGGCAACAACGCATTATGGCATTCTGCGCAAGTTTCGTCTCAAAATCTATTTCCTTAAATGTAAATTAATATTTAAATAAGATGTGAAACATAACACGAAAAGCGGTCAAATAGTACATCTATTTCTTAATAAGATCGTTACTTTAAAATACTTTACACATTCAAATAAACATTTCCTAAAACGGAGTACTTCTAGTAAAATCTAACAGCAAGTACCATCTTGTGTGCTCACTTTAAAACGAATCAAATATATTTATTTTATTTGTTACGTTTTTCGATATCAGGACAACCAAATGAATCAGTGTCTTATGCTGTAGCTGAAACATTACTCTATCTTATAGTACAATATTTATAATACGTAACTTTTCATTGCGCATTAGTTAAGGAAGCTAGGATATGTGCTGACTTCCGGGTGGTGATCCACCTTAACGGGATTATCTAGTCATCAGCTTCCACAAATGGAAACCTGATAATTAACATGTGAGTTTAAATATATACCTACAGAATCTATGACACGCTTGTGAAAGAGGCGTGGTAGAAAATCCTTTTAATTTCAGCACTAGCCCTGTTGTTAAAAATTGTAATGTGATTTGAAAAGTGTGACTGTTATAATGGAAATACATAAACTCACCACTTCTTTAGAATATATACGTTATTGTGGCCTCACGTTCAGCAGTGAGCAATGCTGTATGCTTATAAATTCATTAACTATATTACAAAGTGAAAATCACCTTCAAAAAATGTATTTTTGGGGGCGCATCCAAGGGCTTCAAACGGATTACTACATAGCATATGGTCATGTTAAAGACGTCATAAAAAGTAGAAAATTCTTTTACAGGTAAGCAACAAGAGTAGTGTCGACACAGTATCTTTACATTTTAAAAGGGATAAATTCTAATTAGGGGGCCAGAACTACTTACTTCACAAAATATAGCTGAGCGAGCGAAGAGGCCTAGAAGCCCCGCAGGGCTCGTTGTTTTTTTAACCTTTATCACAATTTAGACAAAATCAAGGTACTCGGTTCTGGAGCCCGTATTTACCTTCATGGTTTGCGTTGCCTCTCCTCCGCAATTAGAACTAACCCTTTAAAAGTATAATCAAGACTACTTTTATAATCGTGAATTTTCGAATTCTAGGAAGATGACAACCACTAAGTAGCAGAGATTTTTTTTTTTAATACAAGTAGGACTAAGTTCCGCTCGTGGCCCACCAAAATTACAAAATTTCAGGGGAAATTCATAAAATTAAACGAAATTTAAGCATCAAACAAAGGAAAAAGGTAATAAAGGTCATCACTGTACGGTGGATAGCTACGGAGAAAAATGAAGTTTAATTATACATAAAGGTGTATAGGGCGGCCATACTAAGTAAACTGAAAACATAGCATGTGTCAGCGTTTCAAATCCACTGTCTTAGTAATTAACCTAGGAAGTGTATCATGCCCAGACAGCAATTTAAACTTGCTGCAAGTTGCCACAAACTTGCTGTCGCAAGGTCAATTAGCTTGCCGCAAGCTATAATATGCAAGCCAATTAGCTTGCTGCAAGCTTGTGGCAAGCTAGTTAGTTACATCTGGGCAAGGCTTGGGGCAAGCTTGTCTTCGCAAGTTAAACACAAGTCAAATTATCTCAAACACAAGCCAATTATAAGCGTATTCTTATCAATGGCAACCTTTAATAAGCTTGTTGCAAGCGAAACACACGCCAAACAAGTTATATGGAAGCTTTCAGTAAGCGAATTTAGATAAAACAGTTTGAAATCAATATAATTTAACCGTGCGAGTAACTCTATGCTACAATATATTGTCCCCTCAAATCCCCAATTATTGAAGTAAATACACACCGTGAAAACACCCAAGTCTCCGATCCGCTTCTGCAAAACATCAAAATAAGCATAATTGTTACGTTTTAATTGTGACAAGCAGCGCGCCGTTGCTTCTTGCAAATATCTAAAATGTTGCTGTATTAGCCGCGAGTACTTGAAATTTCTACCTTTTTATATAAAAATGCAGAAAAATGTTTATACTTTAAACACAGCGTTCAGATAAAGTTTATACTGTAAGTTAAACTTAAAGTTTATATTAAAATATCTCCAACAGTTCTGTATTCTTTCGCGAAATAAATAGGCTCAAACCTGCTGCCATCTATGTTCACATTTATGCTTTATACATAAATACTACAATTCGTTATGCCTCATGGTTACCGAAATATGAGGAAATAAAGAGCGACATTATAGGTACGTGGGACTAGAGTACTAGAGTACTAGACGGCACAATTAAAAAAAAAAATAATTAAGTTTGTCCTTTATTCAAGCTGAATGCTAACAAGACGCTAACAACGCGAACACTACCTTGTCGCCGAAAGTTAAGAGGTCAGCGTCACGTGGTTTTTGAGAACAACTGAAAATCGAACGCGCGCTGGCTTTTCACTTCAATCTAAAGAAAAGCATCTCGCAAGTGAAGCGTGGGTTGCCCGCGCTACGGCTTGCGCTAAGCAGAAATAAGCTTTTGTGTATAAGCCAAAGCGAAATAAAATCAAATAAAAGCGGCAGGCAAGCTTGCAGCAAGCAAACATGCTGTCTGGGATGCTATAGGGAAGAGAGAGAGTGTATCATGCATGCTGATTTACTACAGTGCTCTGTAACATATCGCCCTTTGGGGGCTTGGTGCTATGAAAAATGGACACTAGTATTGATTAGAAATTATCAGCCTGTCGAATTTTACTCGTAAACTTAACAAGAGAGACTGTTTCGTGACCAGAAAAAACTTCAAGAACCACTGCTCTACACAGTTTACAATTGTAAGGTCAACCTTCGATGCTACCCTGATGTCGAGCGATTTATTGGGTCATCCCCAAAGTAATGTCGTTTTTCCCTACCACGAAACAAACACCGAAGAAATTTCATAAGCGCAATCGTCAGGCATCATAATAATCTCCCCTTATTTCTACAACTCCGTGATATCTACTTGTGCAAGTCAAGGGATTTTGATACAAGGAACTCGGATGCTGTGTGCCTCATATCTTCAGCATCAACGTCTCTTAACATCAGTGTGGTTTCTGGAGACAACGAAATAGACTGAAATCTTTTGATGCAAGGCTCGATGAATATGGTCGTCGAAGTTTCTTTCATCCATATTCCGCAAATTTCACACAGTCATTCTCGCAAACTATGGTAGGGGCGTCGTCTCCGTGGATGAGCAGGCTCATATGATTGATCAGTGCAGAACTTTTTTCTAGCAATGCAGTCTGTAGCTGTTCCAATTTTTGAGAGTAGACTTCAGCCTATTAAGTTCTGTGGAAAGAGTTCAAAATAGACTATGCTACGCATACTTACCAAGCGCATAACATCACTTTGCAGGGGCTCATGTCCTGTTTTGCCACAATCCCTTTTCACCACCAAGTGATATTACGTTTAGTATTATGGTAAAGGGCCCATTTTGCATTTTTCTTTTTCTTTTTTTCTTTCGTTAACATTCTTTTCAGAAATGGCTTCCTTCTGTGATGGTAGAATAGGAAAAGTCAACACATTGCTGCTTTTGCCGCGGATCAACTCATGAAGTATCCATCTTTCCAGTTTCAACACGGTGCATCGTTGCATGTCGATGAGATTGTTGTCTCCCGACCAGAATTTCTGATACCATTTCTAATGCCTCTGCACATCTAGGATTTCCTGCTCATACAAGGCGGTGATGTTTTTTGTCGCGGCTGTGGCAGAGTAACCTCGATTAAACTTACACAGCATTACATTATGTATGTGAACTTCTGTCACTGTTCTAAAACGTCCCTGTTACATAGCTTGCCTCATAGCCGTGGAGCGACCTCACTCCGCATACTGCTGCACTAGAAACTATTCTAGCAAGCAATACCAAGAGCCAAGACAGCTTTTGTGTAGTTCGTAATTTTCCCGATATGTGGTGCTGTTAGAGAAGATTACTTATGGGGCCAATATTTAGCCATACTATAATTCTTTGTCTGAAACAATATCTTTACTATCTCTTATTAGAAGTTTTTTTGTCTCTCATTTCAGTTTGAATTGTGTAGACTGGTCACTGTTGCCAACAATAAGGAGAGAAGAAAAAGATATTGCAAAACTTTCTACTCTTCGATTTTATGGAACACCTGAGGTTGTGGCGGAAGTAATAGATCCTATGGACTTCAATCTAGAGGAAAGTGTAAGTATGGCATGCAAAACTTGCCTAATTAGGAAAAAAAGACAAAGATGGCTATTTGGCGATGTGGATTCACTCGGGCTCAGGCTATTCTGATTGAAGCTCGCGTTCAACTTGCGCTCTGTAAGGATATACCCGAGGTGAAATCCGGATTTTGATATCGACAAAATATAGAAACATGATCGATATATCGAAATACATCGATCGATTAGCCAGTATATCGAAATATCGCACAGCTCTAAGGGTTCGGGTTCACACTGCTCGTGCTTTGAGCTCACCAACCTCATTGGGACTCGGATTCGCTATTCAGTTATAGGACTGGCATTTATTTATTGAGCTCGGGCTCGATTTGGTCCGAAAGTCGGGCTCGCAACTTTAGACATTGCTGTTCTCTAAATTGCTTTTAGGATAGCCACCAATTGAATTGATTTTGAGTTTAACGTCCCTTTCAGCAGCGAGGCACCTACTGATTAACGTGGAATCCGAATCACATAAGCTCCTGTCGGGAATCGAACCCGTGTATCCCATGCCAAAGGCACGTAGTCTATGCTAACAACTTAGCTACCAAGGAACTCGGGTAGCCACCAGTGACGACGTCAGAAAAGGAAAGAGCTCCCCGTTCCCTCACCCCAAGAAATTAAAAATGACAGCCGTCACTAGTAGCTAATCTCATATTTAGGTTTTTGACACCCTAAGCCAAAGCAAATTTTGCTCCCTCCAATTTATTTATTCGTATTCGATATAGGTCTACTAGTAAACAATATGGCTACGACCGCTAATATTGAGTCACGAGGAACGAGGCAGGGCATACAGACAGAACTACAGTAAATGCACGGATTGCGCTGGCAACCAACAAGCAATAGTCTCAGTTTTTGCTAGCATCAGTAACGTTGCAACGAGAAATCTCTATAGCGCCGTGGTAGTAACATTTTCAGAATATCTTTCTCAAATCTCTCTCGTGAACAGTCTTTTGTTTCTGTATATCGTAGTTTAATCTCAATGTTTTAAATATATCACCCTCGAATATTCGTCGCCCTGGATACGGCCCTTGTGTAAAGACGGGCCTGTTTGTAGCCATACTTGTTTTAGGGATATGTACACTTTTATTAGGCTTACATATAAATTTCTCCTGATTTAAAATTTCTCCTGTATCTTTCTCTCTACGCCACTTATTTGCTTTACAGTCGTATGCAAACAAAATTACAACATTAAGATATAGGTTTAAACGTTTTATTGCTAAGGTTAATAGAAAATAGTTTATTATTTTCATATACATTTTTAATATTTCCATTTTCTATATACATAGAGTTCACGATATTTGTGACTTCGATATTACGGGGCTTCCCCTCTCCCCGGAAATGAAGTTGTATTCATTATCACGCAATTAAATACATAACCGGTGGCGATATATATATATATATATATATATATATATATATATATATATATATATATATATATATATATATATAAAACTTGTCTTCCCCTGGTTATGTCCATTAAGCCAAAGAAGTGAGTGATTATGGAAGAGTTGAATAAACAAGCAAGCAAGAAAAAAAACACACGCTTATTTATCACAAACTAACATGACCTGGGATCGAATCCGAAATTTTTCGCACCATAGGTGAGCACTGTATCATTAAGGCTCTGGGCTTCTCAAGTACAGTAGCTAGAGCAGTAGTTCTCAACCTTTTCTGAGTGACGACACATTTTACTGAAGTTCAGGACATCCTGAGACCCTTGTTTGATATTATTGTTATAAATAGTAGTAGTAGTGAAACCAATTAGTTTGTTTTAATGACTCTATATAGGCACTAGTACTGAGCATCATTGCTACCGCTGGAGGTACTGACTAGTACCGTCTGTCTTGATTTTAACTAATTATTATTAAATTCTTCATGATTTTTAATTTTTTTTAAATTTCGCAACACACCTTAAGGAACTGCGAGACAAACCAGTATGTCGTGATACATCGGTTGAGAACCATTGAGCTAGAGTGCTAATCATTTTAGTAGATTATACTGGTAGAGAAGTTGCGACCTTGTCGCTAGCTCAATGCGTTCATCTCATCTCTCCCAAGCTTTAACTCTGTATCGAATTGTATGTTAGAGCTGGGTATTCTTGTCTAACGCCGTTGAGTACCTGCACCTTCTTTGCTTTTAGCCCATTGATTCTTACGGGTATATCAACCAAGGATGCTATAAAAATAGAGGATCTGCCTATGCAACAAAATCGTGAAAACATACGTCACAGTTTCGCCACTTCCCACTCTGCCCACTCCGACCAATAAGATAGCATTGTTTTGGACCAACATTCATGGCATAAACGAGAGTAGCCAGTCAGACGTACCGATGCTCAGTTGTTTTTCAGCTTCATTGAGCTTATAGTATAAACATACATATGGACAGATCCTCTTTTTTATAACATCCTTGATATCAATTGGAATTTTATCAGATTGATTTTTAGCGATTTCTTCTTCAAATCTGTTTAAATGTCTCTTATTTTGTGAAAATTAAAATTTGTTCTACATAATTTTAATCTATTTATAGTACAAAATCTCAGTCTATGAATAACGCTAATTCCTAATAGGCCTACATGGTAGTTAACACTTGTCACTCCGTTACTTTTGCTGCTTGCCTATATATGTTTGCCCTCATTTCAAAACGAACAGTGGCGATGCTAAACATGAAGTGTTTGTCTGCTTATTGAGACAAAGACCGTATTAAATATGAATCAAGTTGTAATTACTTAATGTAAAATCCACAAGTATTTATTCAACGTCAAACACAAAATAATTTACTTGTTACCGTTTACCTCTAGGACAATGCAATAGTAAACAAGCTTTACCTCCAAACCACATGAAACATACTACCATTGACTATATTTTGATTTGATCACTAACAGTTGTGTAAACGCAGGTTAGTTCAGAAAACTTTTTAAAAAATTTTAAAAAGTTTTAAATCACAATTTTAACCTATAGCGTACCGCAAGACGAAGGTTTGAGGATCAACTACAGTAGTTTTGTATTGTATTTTCGTCCTTTTTTCATACATTTAGCTCTGTATTACAATGCGTCTGATATGGACACGTCATTTATATATAAACACAAAAGAAAACGAAACAGTAATCATGTATATTACACACACTAGGTTAATAATATAATGTTACGCCTTACATTTTGCGTAATATCATTATAATACCTTACATTTTGAATGATATAATTAAAATTAGAGTAATTATTACTTGCAGTGTTTGTAAAAATCCTTACATATATATCGAGTGCTAAAAACAAGTAATGACACTGGTTTACTGTAGATCATATAAAATTTTAATGTAATTAGCAACTCATGTACTCCTCTACTGAGTAAAAGCAATATTGTAATAAATATTTCCGAAGTTCTTTTTTTTTTTATTATTATTTATTTAACAACAGAGTCCTGAGCCTTTATATCTTTAGGGAGTATATTGTAAAGTATAATACTCGCGTATTTACACTAATTTTCATATAATACAGTTCTATGTTCTATAATAAAAAAGTTTGTTTGTTTGTTTCTTGTATCACGATTATGTTGTTGTTCTACTCGCGTAAGGACACTCTCTGGGTGACTCTTTTCAAGTTTATATGTAGGCTTAGTCAGGGGTAAAAGTGAATCTGAAAAGGTGAGGGGACGCATGACGTCACGGCGTCCCCCGTGCCTATCTTTACCCATTGTATTTTTCTTAGGAAGTGGGGACACGCCATAGATATTTTTTGGAAGTGGGAGGGCGACGTCTCCTCGCGTTACCCTCACTTTTACCCCTGGGCTCAGTATAAATTCATTTTGAAAAAGCAAGGAGCGTTTAACCCCTTCAGTGCGTAATTTTCAGATGCGAACCGCTGTAAAAAAGTGTAGTTTTTTTTAGAACTTTGGAATTTTTTTACCTTGGTTATTTGAAATAACATTACTCATACTATGAGCAAGTATATTCGCCATACGCAATACAAAATAGCCAAAGCAAGCGTATATATATATTCCATCCGCACAGCAGGTGCATTTTGAAGACACGAGTTAACTCGCCACCCACACTGAAGGGATTAAATAGATTCTAGTTCGTTTCAAAGAAAACAGGAAAACAAGTTCCTATAAAAAGACAGAATTCGTACATGTTCTATTATTTTGCGAGGTTGTCCCTTATTACAAAATTCTTTAGGACAGAATTATCCAGTAGTTTGTGAATTTACGTATAACGTTGTCATTCTTCAACCAGGCACGTAGCCAAGGGGGGGTCCGGACCCCTCCCCTTCGAGACCAGAAGTGAAAAAAAAATAAGGATGGATTAAACAAAATAAAATGAAAAAAAGGATTAACGTTAAAGATAATTAAAAAAAACTACAGGAAGCCTGTGGTTACTCTTTCTTATGAGGAGATTTGTATTATTTGCAATACATGGTGGCGAGCTAAGCGAGATATCCTGGAAGAGTCAGGGAATTTGAAATTTCAAGAAAAGTTACTGAATTCTCAGAATTTCTGCTACTAGTCAGGAAGATTTTAAGCTTCCGAAAGCATAGTGCCCTTGTGCAACAACGTGGACATTTTTTATTATAATTTTTCGTCATCGCATCCTTGCAGTATCAAACATGTTATTTCAGGAGAAAATTTCTACTGCTTCTTTAATCTGTCATTTGGAACCGACAGTAGTTGGCGGAATAATAAAAACAAAAATTTTTGTGTGGAATGTTCTGTTAGCATTTGATTCAACAGAGAAAGGAACGCAGATATTGTAAAATAGTTTACAAGACATTATTGAGTATGAAGTTTTTATAATAGTGAATATGTACTTTTTATAATAGTTGGGGTCATAATGAAAGGAAAATTGTTATATTTGAATAAACTGACGAAGAACGTAAATATTGTAAAATCTTCAATACGTTTTTTATTATTATTATTTTACTCGAGATTTCTTCATAGTTTTTTATTAAAAAACTTGCCAACATATCCTCATTTTATTGCCCTAGCAAACCAATATATGTTGATAGTAAAGTAGTTTAGATTGATCAAGCTCCTGGACCTTCAGAATTTCATGTCACCCCCCCCACCACCACCACCACCCGCCGTTACGAAGTCCTGGCTAAACGAACCAATATATTTCAGTAAAATAGTTTAGAATGATCGAGCCCCTGGTATGATGACCACAGTATTTCATGTCACGCCCCCCCCTTCATGAAATCCTGGCTACGTGCCTGCTTCAACTTAACACATCCAGTTTCTAAGGATATTAATATCTATCGTCATAAAAGTGTCCTACCATTTTGTAATTCTTTTATGTTGCAAGATTAGTGCCGCGGATATAGTAACACCTAAACACACTGATCCATGACCTGCAAGTAGTTTGATTATGTCATGTATACTCACAGAAAAATCTAAGAATTATATACCCTTTTGATGTATATAATTAATATATGAATCATACACATAAATCAATAGGCTACAGAGAGAAACATGGGTGTAGGTACGCAACACTGTTGAGGCACTATGCATCTATTTTACCAACACTTTTATTCAATGTTGACAGGGTTGGAATACTAATATATTTCTTAAGGACAATATAACATTAAGAAAATGGAGGGGTGGGGTGAATATTGCCTATATCAATACGATAGCAAACAAATTAACTTAAAATATACATTTAACTTGCTGTTTAGTTTTATTGTTACAGAAAATACCATTCACTGAGTAACGAGATAACTTGCAATATTTTCTTTGAAGGAAAGGGTTCCAAAATCCATTAAGGAAGAAGACCGATTAGCTGCGGTAGTACTTCAAATATCAGACGAAGCCGCCATTGTACCTAGAGGAGCATTATTTAAGAAGCCAGACGGGATGGTTGTTGAAAATTTGCCGTTTTCAGGTAAAGTCTATGCAGTATATAGGTAATCATATCCAGGGATGTTGATTCAAACTTTCATACCTTCATCAAACTTATGACACTAGCATAGAGTAGCCAGGACTTTTAGACTAAAAGCGGGACACTCAATGCAAATTTACAGGGTAGTCATAGTCATACTATGAAATACATAATAATACATAGTCATACTTCTAGCTGAAATATCAGAATTCACCAATAATAGGTCAACACTTAGCAAAAATGAGAGCCCGACTGGATTATTCCTATTAGTTGAGGTCAACACTTATCAAAGGTGAGTGCCTGACTAGATTGTTTCTATTAGTTGAGGTCAACACTTATCAAAGGTGAGTGCCTGATTAGATTATTTCTATTAGTTGAGGTCAACACTTACTAAAAGTGAGTGCCTGACTAGATTATTCCTATTAGTTGAGGTCAACACTTACCAAAAGTGAGTGCCTTATAGATTATTCCTATTAGTTGAGGCCAACACTTAGCAAAGGTGAGTGCCTGACTAGATTATTTCTATTAGTTGAGGTCAACACCTACCAAAAGTGAGTGCCTGACTAGATTATTCCTATTAGGTGAGGTAAACACTTACCAAAGGTGAGTGCCTGACTAGATTATTCCTATTAGTTGAGTATCGAAGATTAATGAAAGCAGGTTTTAAAAATAATATATGTCACAAATGTTATTTTCTTGTTCTGGAGAGAAACGAACATCTTGAACAACTTTTAGGAGACAGATGATGTAAGTCTTGGACTGTCCGGCTAAATATTTGGGAGCCTATAGGAGGCTGAATGTGGTGTGACAGGGTTCCTACGTGTTCATCAAACCACACACAAACATACAATCTTGTGAACACGACAGTTGTGTTGGAAAGTGGGAATGTCCACTAGGGATGCGCACGAGTCGAGTCGAGACAGAATTTTCCTGAGAAAATTCGAGTTGAGACACAACTATTCCAATAGAAAAATATACGTTTTTTGAGTCGAGACATCACTTTTACAGCACATTTTCGAGACGAGACAGCCTCAAATCTTGTCTCGTGCGCATCCCTAATGTCCACAGCATGGTCATCATGAAGAGATAAACTGAAGAGCAACACCTGATTATTGAAAATGTTCAAATAAATATCCTGGTTCATGTTCACGGTCATCTGAATGAGTGGGCCCAATGTATGATAAGAAACACACCCACAAAACATCGCAGTACCACCACCTGCCTAAACTACACCCTCCACAGACTGTGGATAAAATGCGTCATTGGAGAAGAGGCAAAACCGCGTGTTAGCAAAGCCCTCTTTCGAGGTACTCGACTCCGTATATCCATGGCGTAAAATTCTTGTAGCAATGTTCGTTGGGATGGGCCTTCATTTACTGACTGCAATTCCTACCTTCTGTGAAAGCGATTCTCATTCTCTCGCCACTCACCTCCGGTCCCTCTGGATGAAGATCTTTTTCCAACCATAGTTGTCACGAAGTGCTTTATTGCCACCAATGCAACACCATTCCCTGTAGACACGTTGGAGTGCGCCACATCTATCAAGGCTGATATATTATGAAATGAAAATATGATTGTTTTGCTTTTCTCGCGCCTTATATGAAGGGAAATAGCAATGGACCTGAATTATGTAATATATTTGGGACATCTGATTGAAAAAGTAAAGAAGTATGAGATCTATAATAAAGACATTAAAATTATGCTGAATTTAACTAGTGTGAACACCAAAGACTCACCCACACGGAGAATCTTCCGGGTTCGGATCCCCCCTCAAAACTTCTTAACTCGACATTCGCTTGGATACTTTTATAATAAAATAAAATTTGCTTTTATAATAAAATTTGTTTTTCTGTTTAGTAGAGAAATGACTGATGTAGCCTAAAGATCTGATTTTCCACTTCATCTGTATTCTTTCTTTTCTTTAAAAAGAAAAAATCTAATTCTGTATTTTTTCTTAGCATATTGATTGCGGAACTTAACAATTAGATACCATTTCTCGGCTGTAGAATTACATCAGATCAATCGTACAGAGATATAATGTCTTACAGCATTGGAGCCCACAAACTTTTGACTCATCCAATAAAATTTTCTGAGTGCGCGCCTGGTAAGTGCGGCAAATATTATATCACGATTCGTTCGCATGATCATTTCTGTTAAGTCTCATAATAATTTTGTTAAAAAAAGAAGTCACATTCGCTCACTGTTGATTGATTGAATCAGATTTTGGGGTTTGAATATGCTGTATGTATCCATTAGCAGTCTAAATATTCTAGGAGCTCTAGTGTTTTCGTGGTTTGGTTGACTTCATGAAGTGTCCTGTCCTCCTCATTTGTATAGTGACTAGTATATGTCTTTGGTGGAATGGCCTCGAGTTCAATTAGAGGTGAGAGAGCATCAAACATATTACAGTGATCTCCTTTTTAAATTGTAAATCTTATCTTACATATTATGGAGATGTTCTCGGGATATCAGCCAGGTGAAGTCCGACGATAGAGGCGACGTTTCAAGAATTGATATTATTCTCGTTTTCAGGGCAATTATACTGAGACTAGTTCGTGTGTACTATATATAGGAGAGGTAAGTGGGGGTTAAGAATCCGTGTCTCTGATTGTATGGTCTATAGCTTGACGCTGATTGGTCGTATTCATATATGCTTTCTTTATGACTGGTGTTTATGTCTGGCTGAGTTGAAATCCTGTATCCCTGTTGATATTGTTGGGTTCTTGTAATATAGCAAGATATTCTTTAATTATCCTGTCCCAGTGGTTTGAGCTCTCTGTAATAATTTTAGTTTCTGAAAATAAAATTCTATGTCCGTCCGTTATACTGTGTTCCGCCAGGGCTGATTTCTCTGGATAAAACAGTTTGATGTATCTCTGATGCTCCTTGCATAGATGTTCTATTGTTCCTCCTGTTTGTCCTATGTAAATTTTCCCGCATTCTCAGGGAATGCAGTATACTCATGGTGTTTTAAGACCCAAATCGTCTTTAACTGGACGGAGTAGTTTTCTGATATTTGATGGCGGTCTGTTTATGGTTTTGATATTGTGTCTCTTCATGATTCTTGCAATTTTTCCAGATAGTTTCCCCGTTAGGGCAGGACTGCAATGTTGACTGGATCTTCAGATCCTGTGGTGGTCCTTTTACTGGAAAAGGTCCTTTTCAGGACCAATCGAATGTCGTCTTCCTTGTATCCATTCTCCAGTAAGGTCTTCTTGAGTTGTGCAAGTTCACTGGACAAGCTTTCTTGGTCCGAGATGGCTTTTGCTCTAAGTGCAAGCGTGCTGATGATTATTGTGCTGTGATTTATGGTGAAAGCTGTTTCCATTAAGATAAAGGTCAGTGTGGGTAGGTTTTCTGTAATCACTGTAGCCTAGACTTCCATCAGGTTTGCGACGAAGAGGATGTCTAGAAATGGTATGCAGTCTTCTGTTTCCATGGTAAACTTGGTGTTACTGTGTTGATTGTTGAGAAATTCAAGGAACGATTGCAGTGCATTTCTCCCATGAGGCCAGATGACAAAGATATTATCAACATTCCTATAAACATCTGCAGTGCAGTCATAAAGAAAGCATATATGAATACGGCCAATCAGCATCAAGCTATAGACCATCTAATCAGAGGCACGGATTCTTAACCCCTCACTTACCTCTCCTATATATAGTACATGAACTGGTCTCAGTATAATCGCCCTGAAGACGAGAACGATGTCAGTTCTTGAAACGTCGCCTCTATCGTCGGACTTCACCTGGCTGATATCTCGAGAACATCTCTATTTGCCGCCAGGAAAGCTTCAGTTCTTACTCATCTTACATGGCCTAACCTCTAACAGAACGTGAATAAAAAATAAACAATCATGAAATGTCTCGAGACAACAATGTAAACGTACATACACAAAGCGTTGATAATTAAAGGTTCCTTTGAAACTATCATAATAATTTGATACATTGCATGTATACTGTTAACAGTTCACAAAACAACATACATGGCGGCAATTCAAATATACAATATAGCAGACATTTGGAGTCTAATGCAAATTCCATTTAGTGTGTTGTCATGAAATTGATGGTGAGTGTGAAGAAAAAGAATGGCATACAACAAAATTAGTGAAAATCAAAGTATATAAATAACCCGACATTGACTTCAGAAACTGAAAGTTGTTTTTACCATATTAAAGAATATAAAAACTTTTGAAGGAGTACTGTAGCTCAAAATAGTTTCAGTGCATTAGCTATAGTATCAATAGATAAAAAAAATTAAAAAAAAAGCTTAACTTCAGAAGAGTTATTGACAAGTTGATTGCCCAGAAGAACGTCAGAAGTTATACGAATGAAATGGAGCATTTGTTTATGAATGGATACTTCTTATTATATGTAAATATATATGATTACTTTGATATTTTATAGGTTTTCTTATTTAGAATACTGAAAGACTTTTAAAATATAATTTTCTAACGACTGTGAACTACCGAAAAATTACGTCACGAAACGCCACTGATAACATTCTATATTTTAGACAACTGAATTAGAAAAATTTTACTCTAGAAAGCCACAAAAATAGTATTAAGAACCGATGGGATGATCACAGATCACCCAGTTGAACTTGTGCAATCTTGCCTGCTAGTTACAACCGGAGCGTTTCTCTGCTCCAATGATTTATCTTGAAGTATTATAAGTCACTTGACTTGTAATTACGTTTTTCCATTACATGTGCGTAATGCGAACTCGGCCAGCACAATTGTTTAACGTGGTGAGGGATATATTGGGGCCCTTGTAATGAGCTAATTGAATAAACAAGTCTTTAGCATTAAATGTAATATTTTTAATAATATACATTGGAGCAACTACTTACGTATCTTTACTACTTAATATTTTAGGTTTGAGCCTAGCTGACGCTAAAAAGATTAAATCTTACGTGCATCTCCGAAAGCCTATCCAGAAATGGAATACAAATTTGTTGACACGTCCTGATTATAATTTCAGTCTGGATTTTCTAGACACAATTGATCTCGACATACCTAAAGATGGTAAGTATTTAATTTTGATAATGATTCTGTCAAAAACACCTTATATACCGCATTCATTCGATTATAAGCCGACTCCTCGGAAATCAAAAACAATTATATATTATATACCTAGCGAAGCGCACTAAAATAATGTTTTTATGTAAAGACCTGCTAAATCCAAACATGAGCAACATAAAATTTGTATTTCTTTCTTGATAAAAATTAAAATTCATTAACTTTGCAGCACTGAGTCTAGACACCATATTTGTATCTCATTCTGACGATATTTCTAGGAACTTTTTCCTATTGCGTCGATAGAGGGTGCTATCTATTTACAGGCCATATTGGAACGATACTGTTCTAAGCCATGGTGCATTTTTGAACCAAGTAATTAAAGATCGGCTTACAATCGGATGAATACGGCATTTCCAAGGAATGAAAACCACAGTAGACTATAGTGACTTCCCCTTACATTCTTAGGCAGAAAATTCTGATAAAATTGGTCTTCCTTGATCTGCAACAATGTGCGAACTTACAATATTAACCTAATAATAACAACTTATTTTACTAATTTTCTCTGTTGATAGTAGGTGTGTTTTTTAAGTACCGTTTTGAAATAAATAAATAATAATAATAATAAAACAAGTATACAATTCTATTGTTACATGAAAGCCTGTATCTTAGTCTACTTTTCTACATAGTTTCCACCAATCTTAAGGCAGTTATTGTATAATACAACAAGCTTTTGAATACCATCGTCATAGAAATTTCCAGCCTGATTTGACAACCACTGCAACACAGTCATCCTAACCTCATCATCATCGTCGTGGCACTGATTTAACAATTTCAAAGAGAACACTTCTTGAAACTTGACGAAACTTATCAGATAACAATGAAATCGTAAAGCGTCTATTTTCTTTCAATTTTTTGTCAACTCTCTACACCAAGTTTTCAGTGATGAGAGGTAGCCCACTTTGTTCCTCATCATGAACATTTGAGTGGCCATCTTCAAAAGCTCTTACCCATTTCCGTATTATTCTATCACTCATAATATTTTCTCCATACACTTCATTAATCTGGCGATAAAATTCAGCCACTTTCACGTCTTTTGCACTTAAAAAAAAAAAAAAAAACGAATCACAGCGCGTATTTCACAGTCAGCGGAGGTATTTTAACTACTGAAAAACAAACGTAAACACCGTCGGAAGTTTCCGTAATAGTGTCGGAGCGCTGCAGCGGCCGAATGTCAAAACGATACTGACTTAAAAACACGCCTCGTACATTAGTCTAGAAGCAACAAATGTTCGCATCCCCATGTTGTGATGACACAAAAGTTTACATGAGAAAAAATAATCTTGATATGTGAAGCTTAATACGAAAAACCTGAACGCTCCCCTTTAGTCTAGTTGTTAAGGTGGATCACTAGGTGTTCTCGGTGCTATGTTAAACTCTGCTTGAATAGTGTGGTATTGCCAGATAGTGTCGAGTGTTTACTGAAGCCAGATAATAAAGGGAGTAATCATGGAATTCTGGCTAGACACTTACTGGAGAACTTTTCGACCCTTCCCGCGATTCCGCTTCTCGAACTGCAACGCTAGATTCCAGGAATTTTGTTATTTTGACTACTATAATAAACGTACAAATTTGGGAACAACGCATTATGGCGTTCTGCGCAAATTACGTCTCAAAATCTATTTCCTTAAATGTATATTAATATTTAAATAAAATATGAAACCTAACACGAAAAACAATTAAACAATATATCTATTTCGTGATAAGATTGTTACCTTAAAATACTTAACACATATAAATAAACAATTCATAAAACGGAGCACTTCTAGTAAGATCTACTAGCAAGTGCCATCTTGTGTGTTCATTGTAAAACGAATCAAATATTTTCTTTTATTTGTTACATTTTCCGATATCAGGAGACACAACCAAATGAATAAGTACCTTGTGCTGTAGCTGAAACAATACTCTATGTAATAGTACAATATTTATAATGCAACGTTTCATTGCGCAGTAGTTAAGGGAATGAGCTAAAATATGTACTGACTTCCGGGTGGTGATCCACCTTAACACGCAGACCTTTTTTTTTTTTAATTTTTTAGAACGCATTACGGTGATTTGAATTCCATCTTAAACCGTAGGTCTAGGACTCTTGTAGGCTTGGAGCAAACAATTATACAAAACTTCAACCAACCACGGATTTGAACTGATTTGACCACGTAACGTTTTATTGTTTCCCCATTTACAGCTCATGATGTGAATTGCTTTTAAATTTCTAGTACACTACATTATATATTTTGTCTGTAAAATTGCATGTAGTGTAAATATTCAGGATGCTGAACACAACAGATCGCTTAGAGCAGTGATTCTCAAACTTCTAGTTACCGCGACCCGTACTTTGTGGCCCACCTACTTTTATTCAAGTACACATTGTCATTCTACGAAATTGTGGTATTTCAAACTAATTGAATTGTCTAATTTTTCACAGAGCTAACACTATTCTCAATGCAATGCCTTACCCCATGACAGATTTTGAACTCACCCATTCTCTTTCTACCCTAACCCAGCACCTCTACTGATAGTACTTTCTTTACAACATATGTTTCTGCATCAAAATACAATTTTCAAAATTCAAAGGAAAAACTTCTCGCGGCCCACCAAAGAAACGGCCCACGACCCACACTTTGAGAAACACTGGCTTAGAGTGTTAAACTAGAAACAGTGTTTCGTTTCGAAATAAGTGTAGGCCTACATTTTGTTGTTGTTGAATTGTGTCTAAACGGGACATAGGTGCAAGTACATAGTGCATAATCAGGGTTCCCACTTGTTTGGCGAGCACAAATTCCTGACTTTGCCAGGTCACAATTATAAATGTCTAGGTCTACATGTAATGTAAAAAGCAATTATATATTTCCCCACCAGGGGTTCCTCATCTACTATACATGTAGATGTATACAGTGTGTACTGGTAGTTTTTTTTTAACAACTTAATTTATTTTATAAAATATTCCCTAACAAATAAACGGATCAAACAAAAAGAGAAATGGTTTTGAAGAAGTAAAAATCCATACTTAAAATTCCTTGACTTTTTCAGGTTGCTAGAAAACCTGATAATGTGTGAGTGCCTTAAGATGTGATATCCTTAAGAAAATTGTATGTCGCTTGTGGTCAGCACTTTCAAAAAACCTGTCTAAAGAAATGTAAAATATCTTAATAGTAAAATCGGCATTTTTAGACCTGTTTATTAGCCAGTCATATAATTTCAAGAAATGCTGTTCCTATCATCTGTCACGATTTACATGAAAAAAAGTTTACAACGGGAGAAAAAAATAAATTAAACTACGAACAATGATGAGCATTGACTGTCCAGCAAGCACCCACAGAATATAAAATGTGATACTGCACATTTCCACTGACTCTTGGGAGAACACCTTTGACCATTGCACTCTCAGAAACCTAAGGTGTGTGACATAACTTGTAACATCAATTTTTAATCGAAACTGAAACTGATCTCCAAGCATTTAATTTCCTCCATCCAAATTTAATCCTTCATCGGCTTTTTGGCCCGAACGTAGATGCTTCATACAGGTTCCTTTCCATTGAAGAGGTTCTTATCCCTAAATGTTTTGACAAGCCAGAAACAGCTGAATCTTCGTAAAGACATTATTGAAGAGCAGACAAGGTATGACAAAGTGAGGTTCAATAACACTCAAATGAGACTAAGTGGGTCTTTTAGAATTAGGTACATAATCCAAGAACACAAAAATCCCATTCTTGGAGTTATGTTCCTTTGGTTGTCATACAACGTTGTGTTCCTTTATTCTAGTATGATGTAACTTTTGGATTTTAATGAACAAAGTATCCCATGCATAAATAGCTTCATAATTTGCATTTGTATTTATTATTTGCATCCTTTGATTATACAGAGTATAATATAGGACTTGTTATGAAGTCGGTACAATACGTATTACACACACACACACACACACACACATATATATATATATATATATATATATATATATATATATATATATATATATATATATAGAGAGAGAGAGAGAGAGAGAGAGAGAGAGAGAGAGATGTTACATATATATTAAAGTAATTACAAATTTGGATAATTACGTATACTTCTGCATGGATAGCCTTATTGATAAAGTATCTTTTCTTGTGAAGATATTTCTGTGTTCGGCATTGACTTTTTTTTAACGTACATCGTGACAGATTACGTGAACAGTAGAATTACATCACCGGATAAATAAACAGGTATATAGTAAGTTTTATAATTAAATTAATAATAATTAACCAGACATATTTCTTATTACATTTTAAATAATTATCTTTGTACACACACTATTTGATACACAAAAATGGCAGAAAATAAGCCACAACTCACTTTTTGATTCTTATATTATCATCTTAATATTCTCTATGTTCCGGCGCCAAACAGTTCGTTATATATATATATATATACAGCGTGGGCATATATATATATATATATATATATATATATATATATATATATATAAGCCACGAACGGCTTGTCATCGGTGTAAAGAAGAAAAATAAACAAGAGGAAATAAAAAAGACGTCTGGCAGTATGTCATTAAAATAGATTTCTATAACTGCATTACACGGTTACCGCCTTTTTATAAAAGGTTCCAAAATATAAACTGCATACATTTTTCTCTTTACAGCATGTTGGAGCTTGCAACTGGAAGAACGAATCAACACAATGATACTACGTTCCCTCTATTGGCCTGGAATGAATTTTTACCACAGAATAGGAACACCAGATTATGGATATATGTATATTGGAAATGGCCGAAAGAATTTAGATCTACCTTTCATGCTATAGGCATTTTTTTTTTACTTGAATAGTTGCATTGTTAGTTTAATAGACTTATGTCCTTACGGTTTGTGCTTCAAGTAGAATTTCTGTCATGTCATTTCCCATATGGCCAAATAAACCAGAGAAAGAGACATATTTATTTTATTTTCATTTTATTTTTTTAATTAATTAAGTTGGTAGCAACATTACGCAACTGGAATTTCTTACATTTCTAATATGATACAATACTATTTGCGTACTTGGCTGTAAAATTCAGACTGCAAAAATATCTTATACGCAGACACCGGATTTCGAACCAAAATATGTGGTCTGAATGATGGATTTCAAAACCGAGGTTTTGTGGTTGATCTGGTAGCAAGCCGGAGATCAGAGTTTGATCACCGGCCTTGTCGCATTTTTTCCATGTGATTTTCCTTGAATTCTTACCTATACAGGATGTAAGAAACGGTTGCATCCTTCATTTATCATATAATATTACAGCTCCAGATTATCTCCTTGAGTTAGCATACAGAAATTTCTAAAATAGAATGTTGATCGACAAACAGGTACGTTTCTTCCTTAACCAATACAAGTTGTATTGATCCTAGAACAAAGTATACGGAATTTACTACCCATTTGGTAATTCCAGAAAGTAATACGGCTTCGTTTCAATCAAAGCTTACCTTTATATTCCTTAATTCACACGTGAGCTACTTCCCACTCTTGCAAGTTGATCAACAACTGGATCCACGCTTAGATATATACGTAAATACCGGTACAAGTGCCTTATAACATGTGTGCTCTCATCTGCAATGTATTTGTTTTAATCTATCACGTGGGTTTGTGGTATCTTTTAGAATACCACAATTGTAACAATATGTTTTATGTATTCTATATTGAGGTGAGTTGATTTTGAGTTTAACGTCCTTTCAGCAGCGAGGCTATATGAGACGGGAGCTACTGATTAATCCGAACCACATGAGCTCCCGCTGCAATTCTATATTAAGATTACACATTAATTAAATTAATTATTTTTTTTTAACAAAGAGGCTCCAGTGAATACTTTGAAACTTTTCCTTGTAACCGAAGAAAAAATTGAGTTTCTTTGCTCTCTGAGAACTTCTATCAATGTCCTTAATAAGGTATAGTTGTGGCAAAATGTCATTTTTAAAGAAGTTTTAAATAAATGTCATTTATAGTGATTGGACACATTTGTCATTTTATGATTGGTTCTTGAGATTTCTTCACCCTTCTACCGTTGGTCAAGTTTTTCCCCAAACATGAACGAAAAATGCAAGTAGTTAGAAATGATGTATGAAAATAATCTAGCATTGTTGTGAAACCGTAATGTTGGTTGAACTTACAACACCATTATTGCCCATTGTTTCTTGCAGAGAAGATGGAGTGGAGAAAGAGACAGGGTTCCCACTCTCTTTCCCCCAAAAAATTCCAGGATAAATTACCAATTTTTCATGATTTCGACACAGGAAGGTATAACAAGATCGCAATTGTAGGTTCAAAACTCAACTATGAAATGAAAAGTACAGTACCATATACAGTGAATATTAATGCAAGTACAATATTAATACACAATAATTAAATACACAAAGCGGAGCGTAATGTGCTGCTTTTTTTTTTTTTTTTTGACCTCCCAACTCCCCTTATAGTCATCCGATCCACTCACATCCAGCCTATCTACATGACATTTTAATTGTGCAGCGAACAAATTTACAAACAACAAAAATCTATTTTTCGTACATGCCATATTCATTACATGACAGTGTTGACAGATATACGCGTAATTAGGAAAAAAATTTATATATATATATATATATATATAACAAGTTTTTCAACTGAGTATGGAGTTGTGTGATTTTTTCATCTATAGACAATCTCTTCTTTAGCGAAGCTGCTCTTCGGATAGCATTTGATTTTATCAAAGTAAAACAAGATTTCTGCTCTGCTTCATTGGCAAGCTGGTTTGCTTCAGTCTCCAAAGCTTCACTTGTTTCCATCAATTTCCTTTTCTTCCTCTGCAACTGCTGTAGGATTTTCACTTATCTCTTTCCTCCTGCCCTGCACTTGACTTTCTCTTTCAAAAGTCCTTATTTTCTCCAACTCTGCCATGCATGGAAGGCATGATGCAGTATTTCTTTTCGTGATGTTGATTGAAGTAAGATCTTTATGGGAAATATTATCATACACAAATCTCAAACCGACCAATGGTTTCTCTTTCATACTTTCAAGAAGCAGATCTTCATTTATGCTGTAGCCTCGTTCGACAGCAGCCTGTCTATGAGACAAAACCAGAAGCTTCTTTATGATTAACAACAAATCTTTAAATTCTTCCGAACCATCCAAAAGTTTTGTGTAAAAACAACCCGCCCTTTCAGGATCCAACTTATATCCAGCAAGTGCATCTTTAAACTGCTCAGTAAATTTTCCATACAAAACACAGCTGATCACATTCGTTGGGTGTAGCCTATTTCTTCAACAGTGACCGAAGGACACCACGAAACTTTATGGATGCCACAATATCTGGATCTAGGCATGAAAGATCTCTCACAAGCCTATATTTCAGTGGACTCTTCTGTATGACATACAACGGCAATTTGCACAGGAATGTCTCGCATTCCTTTTTTTTTTCTTTCTTCAGCAACGTTCCTCTCTTTGCATGCACTACCGAGACTTAGTGAAGTTTCAAATCTCAAGTTCACATTTGATGCACTCACCATGTTGCTCTTTGATGGGGTGAATTGTGATAGTTCAGCAGCAGAAGATAACTTCCCAAGAACAGATTCCTGGATAACTATGCGTGCCATTTTCTTTCCAACTTCATACAAATCTTTAGGTAGGAATGGAACCAGAGTTCATGACTTTGGTACCGCTGGAGGAATGGTCTTAAGAGATTAGTTACAAACACAAAAAATGGAACTTACACTGCATTAAACTATCAGCACAAACAACTTTCAAACACTGGAAGCACTTGACTTTGGTTCAGAACTGTTGCCAGACATGCTTTTAATGTAAGTTTCCACCACATTTCCAGTGTTCTTTCAGGTACAGTCCGCAGCAAAAAACCTGCAACATGAGCATGTAAATTTATTGTGAAACTACGCCTAACAGCACAGGGAATCAACATAAGTCTAAGTGGCACGAATCACGCCAGGAAAAACCTCGGCGTCCTCCCCTGCACATTTACTTTGGAACAAAAGACTTTCGTCGTTTCACAATAGACTTACATGCTCATGTTGCAGGGTTTTTGCTGCGGACTGTACACTGCGTCTCCCAACCACCTGTGAGCACAAAACTTCAATGGAAACTTTTCGCAGCCATAACAGAAACAAAATTCTCACTTTTCCCGGAGAGTCTCTAAAGAGTCGCTACAGGGATGTTAACATTGAGCCCAGGTTCCACTCTGTTAATTCACACGTCACACGAAAAGCTCAATGTAGAATGTGCAAACTACAACTTTCAATGTCCAGCAATGCAGGAGAGTCTTCTCCAATGTGACCTCTTAACAGATTCAGCCATTTCCAGTTAACACGTGGCCTATCCATTGACACCTGAATACTTTTTACTATTGCACTACGTAGAAAATTTATGGTATTTCATGTAGAAGTGTTAATAGAACACAGAAGAAAGTCAGATCACGGCGTTCTCATGTATACTCTTACCTAAATATTTTCCAGCGTAAAACAGATGGTTTCGTTGTTGAAGTTCACTTTTGATACTTTGTGGGTTCAATTTCTCTAGCACTTGTTGCAAGTCAGTTCTTTTCGGAAAATTAATGTAAAACAACTCTGTATCAGAAGGGCTCAATAGAAATACAGTGTGGATGTATGGCATAAAAACTACTGCATAATATACATAACAACTTCTACTACTAGGTGGCCACTGAAAGCTACGAATATTGCTACTGCTGTGTAACCCGGACCACGCGAAAATCAAGAGAAAAAAATATGTTATGTAGCTTCTCCCCAAAAATTCTGCGTTGTGACCCTCGCTCACTTAATGATGATTATTTTTCAAAATACGACGTACAACATAACTAGCGCATAAAGTACGAACCAACTTGTGTTAGGTAGCCACTGAAAAGTACGAATGTTATCTAACCGAGTGAGGGCAGGAGCGCAGCAGGGACACCCAATGGGATGCGTCCGTAGTCTGCAGGCGCGTCAGCGGCGGTGGGTATACGCATAAGCGAGAATAGTGCAAAAACACTCTATATGTCCTAAATGCATAGCTTACATGTTGCACATTTTTGGGGAAATGCTACGCAACTAAATGCTATCCAAACAAGTACCAAAATGTACTAGATTGTTAGATTTGATTACGTGTGGTTAGGTGTTCCTCTTCTTTTCTATAGTTCTAATTCGTTTCCTTACTTACGATAAAGTGTTCGTTTGTTTAGTAGACTATGCCCTTCACACATTTTCAACAACTGACACCCCTTCTTTTGGTATAACTCGGTAAAACTAAACGCGAATTGACACGATCTTCTCATTTACGCATAATTTCCACACTTCCTTTCTCATTAGTCATACCAAGTGCATCTCTCCGCCAAATTGTTCCTTCCGCCTCCATGTGTAGTTCCGCTTACAATATCGAAAACAGCTAACAACAATAAGTATTTTCTTAACTATTTCTCTCATCTTACTTTCACACTTTCTCACAAACCAAAATAAATTCGCCACTTTATCTGGTAAATTTTCTAAAATTGGTCCGGCGATAGAGCAGTTAAGCCACGAATGCTACCTGAGTCGAAGCAGGAGGCACGAACGTCAGCGAGAGAGTGCGTCCGTAGAAAGCAGGCGCGTCAGCGCCGGGATGTATACGCATAAACGACGATAGTGGAATAGTACACTTACACATATTGTACTTTCAGTGTCACTGAACGTTCATTTCAATATGCTGTGCACTGATAGTAATTACTTATATTTACACTCATTTCTATTTTGCCTGTCGTTACATATTGCAGATTAAAATAGATCCAAGAGATTTATTCAACATTAGCTATTCATAATAGAGGCAGTAAACAAAAAGAAGTAGAAAGGAAATAGTCAATTTTTGAGAACGCTGTTACAAGATAAAGTGAGTTATATTTTAATTTCTATCAGGTCGGCATTCGTTTGCTTTAAGTGAATTTTTGAATACGATTCCATTAGTTGCTGACAGTCTTTATACGAATAAACATATACCGAATGCTACCGATAAACATGTACCAATACAGTTCCTCGCTACCGATAAACATCTACAATCATGGAAAGATTCAGAATTCCAGTAGTCATCGCTGAGAGTCTTTATCTATCTGAAAGAAATGGATTAAATTTGGATGAAATACATAAATACGTTAAAAGTAATATTGATGCCCAAGACGAAGGATTGTCTAAAAATGGAATTATAGACTGGTTGCGAGGTTCAATAGCTGTTGGGTTTATTGAATCTAGCCATAATAAATTCACACTGCCTCGCTATGTTCAACAGAGAGTGGACTAGATATATTCTGATCGGGCTTGTAAAGACTTCTGCAAATATAAAGTTTTCTGGAGAAAGTTATGTCGCCAATGCAGGCAAAGACTGCGAAGAATATTATATGAAGTTCTCGAAGAGCTAATGCGAGAAATCATCAGAAGCATAATAGCGAAAATGACTCGGTCTAATAGCAGAAGCAGCAGAAACAGCAGAAGCCGAAGCAGAAGAAATAGCAGAAGCAGCAGAAATAGCAGAAGCAGTAATTCATCAGGGAACGCAATGAAAAGAAGCGTAATTCAGAGTCATCCAACAGTCGATCTCCAACCTCCAGCACGTCCTCTGGATGCGCCAAAGGAGTGAGCCCATCATCATTGATATTCCAACAGCGAGCAGAAATGGAAACAGACCATGGAGTACAATTTACCCGGAATCAGGAACGAAGATCAATTCTACGAAGGAATCGTAAAGGACAGAAGTGAAAGAGTAAAGAAAAGGGTAAATCTAGAAGGGGATTCAACTGAAGGAGCGAGAATAATTTATATTGATACAAAATGTAAATAGTATCTATACAATATGTATACAAATTTTGAACAATTTATATTAAATTGTTAGCACTATGTTTTGATCTTATTAATAATAGCATTAATATGAAGCTAATATCTTAACTCCAATTGGTTAAACTTCTATGTATTTAAATCCCTGTATCATTGGAAAGCAGTGGAAAGAATTAAAACTAGGGATATGGATGATTAATGCAAGTGTTCTCTTCTAGTCTAACTAGTCTACCAGGTAACGTAACCGAACCTAAACTAACCAAACCTAACTTAAACTAACCTAAACTAACAATTTTTGATATTTTTCTGGGTTGGAAACTGGAGGGGCAACTCTGAACTTAACCCAAGTGAAATGATAATATAGACTTAAAAATAACGAAACATAACAGGGTGAACTGCCGCAGATTGCGACCTCGAAATACAAAATTTACGGAGAAATGAACAGAATCAGATGAAATGTAAAAATGAGGGTAACAAAAGGTCATCGCTGTAGGATGATTAGTAAGGGAGAAAACGTAAATTAAATTGACTGTATGTGTTCGCGGATTGATGTGATATGAGGTGATGTAGCATCAGGGGTGTAGCCACGGGGGGCCCATCGGGGCCGGGCCCCCCCAAATGATTTCCTGCCCCCCCCCCAAATGACCAGCTTTTAAAACATTATTGTAAGATTACCTCGCTTTAGTCACTTAAAAATAACAACGTTTACATATAATTAACCCTTTCGGGATCTTATGGCACAATTTGTACCATATGCACTTTTCATGGTACATTGCGTTATTTCTCTTCTATTTGAGCTTTTTCGTCCGGTTTTTTTTGTTTTCCAAGTCCAGAGGCCTTGTAGAAGACATTACGTATAATTTCAGACCGTCCAGCATCCAGACATAGGAGGTGATGACATCATAAGTCAATTTTTTTTCTCATTTTCTAAGCCTATGTTCAATATTTTTTGGCGGGCTTATTTTTCTACGTAGAAGATTGAAATTTTGCACAAACATTCAGTCCACCGAGTAGTATTTACCAGATTTTTTGTTCTGATGTCAGTGCTAAATCAGGGGGGGAACCAGAGGGGAAAATGGGTTTAAAAAAAAGGGATTTTTAACCCCCAAAATCCCGTTTTTCGTCATTTTCCCGCTTCACATACATGATAGGACCACGTGAGTCATACCGTCTGAAAGGCCGTTCCATTCTGAAGAGAATGACGGTCGAATTATTATTCTAGGGTAATTAGGGACGTCTCAGGGATTTTTTAAAAAATATACTTCTATATAGGGAAATATGGGGCATTGTCGGTATATATATTTTTTGGCGGGCTTATTTTTGAACGTAGAAGATTGAAATTTTGCACAAACATTCAGTCCACCGAGTACTATTTACCAGATTTTCTGTCCCGATGTCAGTGTTAAAACAGGGGAGAACCAGAGGGGCAAAGGGTTAAAAAAGGGATATTTTTACCCCAAAAATCCCGTTTTTCGTCATTTTCCCGCCAAAAAACATGATAGGACCACGTGAGTCATACCGTCTGAAAGGCCGTTCCATTCTGAAGAGAACGACGGTCGAATTATTATTCTAGGGTAATAGGGCCGTCTCAGTGAATTTTTATCCAAATATACTTCTGTATAGGGTAAAAGTGGGGCATGGTAGGGAAATTTTTTCTGGCGGGCCTATTTTTTCACGTAGAAGATTGAAATTTTGCACAAACATTCAGTCCACCGAGTAGTATTTACCAGAAGTTTTTTTTCCGATTTCTGCGTAAAAACAGGGGGGTCCAGAGGTGCGAAAGTTGAAAAAAGGGAAATTTTGCCCCAAAAAATCCCTTTTTTCAGGAATTTCCCGCCTTAGATACATGATGGAGACATATGAATGGTACCGCCTAAAAGATAGTTCTATTCTGAAGAGAATGATTGGCGAATTATAGTCCTAGGGTAATTAGGGATGTCTCAGGATTTTTTTCCCCTGAGATCATAGTGTTTTATGGTACTTTGGGGCATTGTGGGAATTTTTGATAAAAATTCTCCCGCCCTTACTATTCAAGATAGAAACTTGAAATTTGGCACACACAGTCAGTATGTCAAGTACTATTTCTCAGATTTTTTTAGATGGCTACGATCACACAGGGGGTGTCCAGGGGGGGGGCCAAAGTTCGAGAAAAAAATTTTCCCTTCGAAATTTTCACTTTAACATTTTTTTCGCGCTTCTGGTATATGGTATGAGCATGCAAGTGGTACCATTTGAAAGTCAGTTCTATTCTGAAGAGAATGAGGTATGAACCATGATCCTAGGATAAATAGTGACGATACAGTACCTGCTTGACTGAAAGTTTAAAAAATAGCCCAAAATGCCAGGATCCTTTAAGGGTTAATAATGTAAACCCTAGGACTGCACCTTCCAAACGAAAGTTTTTGTATTGCAGTTGCACTTCGCCTAGGAGTAGACATCTGTGAATCACACAACTGCTCTAAATGTGGTGCATCAGTGAAGCAGAATGGTCTACACGGTCTGTCTTGTATAAGTAGCTCCGGAAGACATGTGAGGCATTCGAACGTGAATGACATTATCTGGAGAGCACTCACATCGGCGGAAGTGCCATCTGTTCGTGAACCTGTGGGGTGTAACCAGTGATGAAAATTTTCCCGGAAAATTTTCCGATTCATAAAAACATACTCCACTTATTGCTACATAGTTGTTTAGTCGAGATGTGAGGTGGAAAATTTTCTTCTATATTTTTCCGGAAAATTTTCCGTTCTTAAAAAATATCAGTGATCAAGTAACAATTCGTCAGTATTCATAAAATTGATTGAATTCATATATAGAAACGTTAAAAAGTGAAAGATCGTTTAAAGGATCTGAAAATTTTCATGGCTCAGACAATTTTCAGTATTATGTAGGAACTAGTGGAACAATTTTTCATGAATCGAAAAATTGTCTCTCCTGTACAATGAAAATTTTCCGGAAAATTTTCCGATTCATAAAAACATACTCCACTTATTCCTATATCGTTGTCTAGTTGAGATGTGAGGTGGAAAATTTTCTTCTATATTTTTCCGGAAAATTTTCCGTTCTTAACAAATAGTGATTAAGTAACAATTCGTCAGTATTCATAAAATTGATTGAATTCATATATAGAAATGTTAGAAAGTGAAAGATCGTTTAAAGAATCTGAAAATTTTCATGGCATAGAAAATTTTCAGTACGATCTAGGAACTAGTGGAACAATTTTTCATTAATCGAAAAGTTGTCTGTCCTGTACAGTAATGAAAATTTTCCGATTCATAAAAATATATTCCACTTATTCCTACATCGTTGTTTAGTTGAGATGTGAGTTGAAAAATTTTCTTCTATATTTTTCCGGAAATTTTTCTATTCTTAACAAATATCAGTGATTAAGTAACAATTCGTCAGTATTCATAAAATTGATTGAATTCATATATAGAAATATTAAAAAGTGAAAGATCGTTTAAAGAATCTGAAAACTTTCATGGCTTAGACAATTTTCAGTATTATGTAGGAACAAGTGGAATAATTTTTCATGAATCGAAAAATTGTGTCCTCTACAGTGATGAAAATTTTCCGGGAAATTTTGAAACGGAAAATTTTCCGATTCGTAAAAATATACTCCACTTATTCCTACATCGTTGTTTAGCCGTGATGTGAGGTGGAGAATTTTCTTCTATATTTTTCCGGAAATTTTTCTGTTCTTAACAAATATCAATGATCAAGTAACAATTCGTCAGTATTCATAAAATTGATTGAATTCATATATAGAAATGTTAGAAAGTGAAAGATCGTTTAAAGAATCTGAAAATTTTCATGGTTTAGATAATTTTCAGTACTATGTAGGAATAAGTGGAACAATTTTCAATGAATCGAAAAATTGTCTGTCCTGTACAGTGATTAAAATTTTCCGGAAAATTTTGAAACGGAAAATTTTCCGATTCGTAAAAGAATAGTCCACTTATTCCTACATCGTTGATGTGAGGTGAAAAACTTCTATATATAGAGAGAAAAACTGTGGTAAAGGTTTATTTCCCAACTTGAAATACAAAATTTTCCGGTTCCCGAAAGCTAATTGAAAATTATAATTTGTTGCTGACTAACTTTCCTCTATTGAAATTCAATTTTGTAGCTCTATGTGCAGTTAAATATAGTGACAAATTTTGCACCTAACATCACTATACATAATATCCAAATTTGTCAGGCCTATGAAAAATGTTTTCCATTTGTTTCTACATCGTGATGAAAATTTTCCGATCTATGAAAATTCCTCTCACTTGTTTCTACAGAGCAATAAAACTTTCCGATTCAGAAAACAGTTGTTTTACTTCTTGCTTCGAAATGATGAAAACTTTCCGACTCATAAAAAATTCTTCAATTTTTCCATATAAGGCAGGAAATATTTCGATTCATGAACCATTGTTTAACTTGTTCCTACATAGTACTGAAAATTGTCTGAGCCATGAAAATTTTCAGATTCTTTAAACGATCTTTCAGTTTTTAACATTTCTATACATGAATTCAATCAATTTCATGATTGCTGAGGAATTGTTACTTGATTACTGATATTTTTTTAGAACGGAAAATTTTCCGGAAAAATATAGCGGAAAATTTTCCGAAATGGAAAATTTTCCGCCTCACATCACTAGGTGTAACAGATCTGATGGCAAAAGACCAGATGGCATGACGCTGGTACCATGGAAGAGGGGAAGGATTCTTCTCTGGGATTTCACCTGCTCTGACACTTTCGCGTCATCTAATCTCACTCTTTTTCATCTCGAGAAGGAGCTATTGCAGCCCGCAGAGAATGCGAGAAAAGAAGAAAATATAAAGATCTGCTCAATAGATACATGTTCGTGCCCGTAGCCATTGAATCGAGCGGCATTTGGGGCCCCGAAGGGCTCAATTTCATCAAAGAAGTAGGCCAACGTATAGCACACCTTACTGGTGACAAGCGGGCTACTACTTTTCTGGTACAACGTATCAGCATAGCAGTTCAGCGAGGAAATGTGGCTTCCATTTTAGGTAGATTACCTCCTGGAAAATTATTAGAAGAAGTTTTTCTTTTATAACTAACTGTTCAGAATTTGCTGTTTATTTCATAATCAAATTTGTTCTTTGTTTTCCAAAACGCATAGCCTTATTTTACATGGAAATAATAAAAATTACAATAATGTATCTTAAAAATCAAATAATAAACAAATTTACTAAAAAAAATTAATAATTTACGGTAAAATAGTATGGAAGAATACTATTTTACCATACTAATCGAAAAATAGTATGGTATCTGCTCCTTATACCTATTGGAAAACAGTATGGTTTAATTTTTTTTACAACAGACTACACACTTTATTGTGATTTATATTTGACACTTTGAAGACAAACGTTTCAACAAGGTACTGTAAATACTACCATAAAACAATGGTACTAACTAAACTGATTTGTAAGTAGGCCTGCATCACATTTTTTATATGCTGTAACTAGTATTTAAAAAAAAAACATATTTATATCAGATGAAAAATGTGGTGAAAAACAACGTTTTTCAGTATGGATTTCAATTAATCGGTAATTTTTAATTATTTTTACATGTCACCATCCCCCGTAGGAGTACTAATGAGGACTGAATTTGGATTTAAACGGCATCGGAAGTGGCACTGTTTATATCAGCCACTCCGAAAACTATGATTCGACATTAATATTGGTCATTTTCGATCATTTTTGTATATCTTCCCTTTCTCTTCAAAGTGCACCTTCAAAGTGAAGCTATAAAAACCATTCTAGGCACGAACCTCATCTACGTTGAAAATTTAATCGAAAACAGTCGGGTGGCTCAGGAGTTGTTACAAATGTAGTCATTTCATTTTATATATATATATATATATATATATATATATATATATATATATATATATATATATAATGTTATAAATCTCGTTATATTTGGTCAACAAGTATTAATATCATTATTAACACTATAAAATTTGGGCGGGTGTGATAGTACATCTAACAAGAAGCAAAAAAAGAAAAAAAAAAGTCGTAGTGAACTTAGGACAAATTCCGGCCCGTTTAGGAGTGACAGAGTGTCGAAAGCGTGAGAACATGAACTTCAAAGGCCAACAGCGTAAAAACAATACATCATAGAGACTGCGGTTAAAAACGTCACTTAGAAAGTCATACCTACTCTGTTGAAAAATGCATGTTTGGAAACGCAGCTATGCGTGCGCACGGGATTCCCCAAAGGAACGGAGGGATTCCCTGACATTCTGTAAAGGAAAGAAGTGTCACACGTTGTTAATCCCGTGCACACATATAGCTGCGTTTTCAAATATGCATTTTTCAATAGAGTAGGTTTGACTTTCTATGTGACGTTTTTAACCGCACTCTCCACGACAGTAGCGTACCCAGGAATTTATTTCGGGGGGGGTTCAAACTAAATATGAAGCTATTTTATATTAAAATTGCTAAAATTGCCCCTAAAATTAGGCTAAATTTTTAAAAAGTCGAAATTTCGGGGGGGGTCCGGACCCCCGTGTCCCCCCTTCCGTACGTCCCTGCTCCACGATGTATTGTTTTTAAGCTGTTGGCCCCTGAAGTTCATGTTCCCACGCTTTCAACACTGTGTCATTCCTAAACAGGACGGAATTTCCCCCATGTTCACTAGGACTTTTTTGCTTTTTTTAAGATGTACTATCACCCGTCCAAGTTCGTCCACATAGTTACCGTTCACCCTGTATATATAGATATATAGATAGATGAATAAATAATTACATTATTTCGGAAAGTTGCTAACTATAGCCTATATAAATTGAATCATACAGAAGGGATTCGAAGACGCACTAGACACCAGCATGACTGGTGAAGAACACTGTGTATATTACAATACAATAAAACCCCGTTTTGCGGCTATCGCAGCATTGCATTTACGTCACACGCTTTTCTGGAGTTAGTTGTTAGTGATCGTAACAACCGTTTTAAAATTCCTTCGCGTTCCCACTTGTATCGCTGTTTCAGAGAATGTTATTTAAAACTTCTGATTCGAATCATTACCCACTTTTTTCTTCGAAGAAGTTTCGCATGTGAAACAGAAGAAACTTTTTTTGTGTGTGAAATATTTTCCGCGACGGAACAATGCACGATTTGCAGACCTAAAAATATTGAAAACCTAATTCGTCGGATATTAATGTCGTACTACTTTATTATTATTATTTTTGGATTTGAATATTTCTGAAGAAATCGAGTTTATTCCCATTCTCGCACTGATTTAGGAAAAAAATAATTTGTAAAGTGGTAAACTGAAGTCCGAAGTCCAAAGAAGATGCTCGAAAGCTTGTTTACAAACGAGATGTCCCTGTTTCTTCACGTGTGCAGCCACTTCGAATCTGTGGTCGAACTCTGCATCGTTAACACTGGCGAACTTCAAATGCACGAAGCATCCTGGATCTCAGAAGAAGAGGTCGATGTTATTTCTTTAAATTCTGTTTTAACTGCATCTTCCGAAGTACTTTCACCTTGCCAATCACCAGTGACCTAAAATGATGGGTGCAATCTCCTTGGGGAAACGACAGTAGTTTTGAACCTTATGGGGATAAAAGATTATTACGAGTCTACCATTTTCTAATACTTTGATTTGTTGGCGAAAAACGCTACAAATATATTCACAATAATATAAGCATTTTGTAATAAAAAGTTCTACCATTAAAAATAGTTTTTTTATTGTAATAACCCCTAAAATAATCAAAATAATGAAAAAACAAAGATCAAAAAGTGTTATATATGAAAGGGGAGGGGTTCGGCCTTGCGTTACGAACTGTGACAGGCAGGAGGGAGGGTGTAAAAATTGGTCAGAAATAGCGTTACGTAATATGTGGACGGCCCCTAGAACAGGGAATGAGACATGGATATTAATAAAATAATTATGTTTTTTTAGTCACAAATAATAATAAATTATTTTTGTCAGGAAATCTTAAAGAAAATAAGTGAAATTTCAAAGAAATTAGCCTTATGTAGATAGGTTCTGTGTACAAGGGCTTAAACTAAAATAGTTATGCAGAAAGGTATAACGTTTGTTCCTGGACAGTAATTATTGGTTAAACATAATAAAAACTACCTGGAATATAATTTATGGACAAAAAGCAATTAATAATAATAATAATAATAATAATAATAATAATAATAATAATAATAATAATAATAATAATAATAATAATAATAATAATCTAGAAACCAGTGTTTTTTATAGTTTCCCGGAAGGAAACAAAAATTTGCCGGTTTTTTCAGGCCTCAAAAACACTAGCTGCAACATAATTTCTTTTGGCTTTGTAGCTGGCCCCCCTCAAAAACGACGGGCCCCCCCTACATAAACCTGCTGGCTACACCCCTGTGTAGCATTAACATAATCTGTCAGTGTTTCAATCCCATTACGATATTAAACCCATGTATGTTGCTGTATTATCATCGGGGTCAAGGTGGAACAAAACGAGCCTGCTAATGATTCGGAACTGCAGCAGAGATTCCTATAGCAACACAATTGAAGTATGTTGCCATTTTTTCTTTCTTACATTTTCCAAAATTTGGTACCAAGTAGGGATGCGCACGAGTCGAGACATGTCTCGAATCTCGACTCGACTCGACTCGAATTCGAGTCGAGATTCGAGTCGAGACACACTTTGTAAAATTCGAGACGAGTCGAGACAAACGTGTTTCTCGACTCGAAAATTCGAGTCGAGACACGAGTCGAGTCGAGACAGCTCATAAAAATCTCGACTCGACTCGAATGTCTCGAAAATTTTTCTATAATTTTTAATATTATTTTGAAGAAAGTATTCATTCAGGAACAGCCTTGAAACCAATTCCAGCATTTATTACTTTAGAAAGGTACAGAACGCATAAATTTAATGGTTAATCTTTCGAAATCAAGATTTAATTTTCAGCTCAATTCAGTTAATTAAAACTAATAATTAATGTCGTGATATTTGATTTTACTTCAAATATAATAATAATAATAATAATAATAATAATAATAATAATAATAATAATAATAATAATAATAATAATATTTTAATAAAAATAATAATAATAATAATAATAATTGATTATCTAGTTTGTATAAAACTATTATCCGTAGCCTATATCTAGTTTGTATAAGAACATTGCAATAAAGTGAACATCATAAATTCTCTGAATGAGCAATTGGCAGTCTATAGTAATTTAGCATAGTTATAACTATTGTGTTTTTATTTCCATGAACGCCATAGGGCTACATAACTTCTGGACAGGGCCGGATTTAGGGGGGTGCAAAGGTGCATGCTACCCCCCTTTGTTGTAAATATACCTATCTAAAATGAGAAGCTAGCAGTGAAAATACCGCGACACTGGTGTGTCGTGAATGGGCCACTGGTGTACCGCGAGGATATCAAAACAAAATTATTAATTCTATAGCAATCAAATTGCAAAACGTAGGGGAAAATGTATATTTGTATTGCACATTACTATGAACCTCTACTATGAATCTACAATTTTAAGTTTCATGCCGTGTTACTTTTCTGTACATTTCTAATGTTGAAAAAAGTATTTGTTATTGTTATGACCAGTGGCGTATTTAGGGGGGGGCTTCCGGGCTTAAGCCCCCCCGAAATCTTACTTACTATAGTAAAGTATATGAAATATCTTGCAGAATTTTCACATTTTCAGGCAAAGCCCTCCCCCGAAAGTTAGCAAAGCCCCCCCCCCGAAACAAAATCGTAAATACGCCACTGGTTATGACCATTATTGCTTCTTTATCGTTACAGACTATTTCGTAACTTGAAAATTTAAAATATCATTCAATCCTTTCGATAAATTATTCACATTTGTGTTTTAAAAGTAAAATAGATTTATTTGTTCGTTCGTTATTTAATGATCTTCATTCTTAGTAAAAGGTTGGATACAGTTTTCGAAAGAGTAAGCGTATTTTTAATAACCTGAGTCCAACATTTCATTGCAGTTATTTTCTCCTTTTAAATTAGAATGAAAAATAAGCATAGTGATTTACCACGAGGAAAACCCAGTGATCGAGCTTTCTTCTCTGTGCGAAAGTGTGCCGCGAGAATCCATGTTACACCCGTAGTGTGCTGCAAGTTGAAAAAGGTTGGGAGACGCTGGTTTAGAGGAAATAATAATTGGTACACTCCCTCCTCCCTGCTCTCTCTCTGCCTATGCCTAGTATATTTTCTTTATTTTATTGTCTCCGAAAAACCATTCCAGACAAATGCTTTTCGGTAGAAAAGTTAGAAACAAACCATCCCGCTCTTGGACAAAGTGGGCAACATGCGGTAGTCAGGTCAATGAACCTGCTTTGGAAATTTTCGTGCAATTTAGGTTACTGAGAGGGTGTAATTTCTTCAACTATGCCGCCTTCTACTATGGCTCGTGCCATAAATAAGTCATCGTCTGATCGTATGGGAAACACCGCTAGTTGTCCTTGCCTGACATCTGTTTCATACGTATTCATATTAGCCAGTGACAGCGATAAAGAGCGCGCATACCCTGGGGTGCGGGGGAGCATACTTGAGGGAGCCTCTACAAGGTACGCTCAGCAAGGCACCTTTTACTTGTCATTTATAATTTTAATGCATTTTGAAAGCGTTTCTACACAGCTTATAATTAATTCTAACAGTTTCACAGAATAAAACCAGTTGAGAATGTTCCATGAGCATTGCCAGAACGAACTTAAAAAGAATGGAGATATGGAGCGGGAAGGAAAACTGTCATTGTTCCTACCTCGCAAAAATTAGTAATTAGTAAAATATTATCTCTCTATGACTCACAGTTCTCGAGATATGGTTGCTTAAATATCTAGAAATTTGAACTTTTTGGCCAGTATTTGGAGAACGGTGGCCAGTTGGCCAGTAGACAGTTAATCAGTGGACACTGGTTATTATTTGGTATTAAAATGTTCACCACCCTCTTAGGTATTGATCAACACCAATATGATCTCTCTACAACTTACGGCTCCCAAGCTATTGCTCCTTAAATATCTAGAAATTGGCCATTTTTGGCCAACATCACGGGAACGGTAAGTCATAGACAGATGATATTGGTGTTAATCAATACCTAAGAGAAAGGTACACAATTTGGTACCGATATTAATTAGTGGCCACTGGCCATTGGCCAAACCAGTGGCCAGTTGAACAGTGGCCACCGGTTACTATTTGGTACCAAAAAGTTTACCATCTTCTTAGGTATTGATCAACATCAATGTCATCTCTCTACAACTTACGGCTCCCAAGCTATTGCTCCTTAAATATCTAGAAATTGGCCATTTTTGGCCAACATCACGGGAACGGTAAGTCATAGAGAGATGATATTGGTGTTAGTCAATACCTAAGAGGATGGTATGCATTTTAGTACCCATTAATTGGTGACCACTATACAACTGGCCATTGGCCAAACTAGTGGCCAATTGGCCAGTGTTAATCGGTTACTATTTGGTACCAAAATGTTCACCATCCTCTTAGGTAATGATCAACATCAGTGTGATCTCTCTGTGACATGGTTCCCTAGATATGGATCCTTAAATATCTGGAAGTCGGCTATTTTTTGGCCAATATCTTGGGAACGGTAAGAGTGACGCGAAAAATTTAATCATTTTTTCTGATAGTTTTTGAAGCTCTATCAAATGCACGGTTCAAAATTGAAAAATCGCAAATAACAGACAGACGGACAGACAGACACACAGACATAAAGAATTCAGTATCGAACTTTTTAAGTTCGTTGATAATGAAGTAATAATTAAAATCAAATAATGAGGAATGACTGTGAACATGAATGTCAGGTTCCTCTTTGCGATTTTCCAAAGATTTTATTTTCCAGTGTAACATTTGAATATTATTATGTTAGTCTATAATGCCATATTTTCGATATCGTGTATCTTAGACTAGAATTACAGTGTATTACAATAAATTATCGTATTTACCAGAAATATCTTCCAAGAAAATAATTCGAGATATAACAACTTGCTATTTGAAGAAGACAGTTGCTTACTGACAAGGGAGTGGCTCCACTGAGATCCGAACGAGACAATTGCGTTCGCATTGGATATGTTATAACTAGACGAATCCCGAAGTTATACGTGTCACCGGGCGGGATATCGTGAGTTACAACATATTCAACGAACTTAAAAAGTTCGTTACTGAATTCTCTATGTCTGTGTGTCTATCTGTCCGTCTGTCTGTTATTTGCATTTTTTTCAATTTTGTACACTGCATTAGATAGAGCATCAACTATCAGACAAAATGATTAAATTTTTCGCGTCAATCTAACCGTTCGCAAGATAGTGGTCAAAAAATGACCGATTTACAGAAATTTAAGTAGCCATATATCGGGAACCGTAAGTCATAGAGAGATCATATTGGTGTTGATCAATATCTAAAAGGATGGTAAACATTTTGGTACCAAATAGGAACCGGTAGTCACTGTCCAACTGGCCAGTAGTTTGGCCAATGGCCAGTTGGCCAGTGGCCACCAATTAATATCAGGACAAAAATGTTTAACATTCTATTAGGGATTGATTACCACCAATATCATATCTCTATGGCTTACCGTTCCCGTGATATTGGCCAAAAACATGGCCAATTTCTAGATATTTAAAAAGCCATAGCTAGGAAATTACCTGCTGGAATATTTTGAACCGAGTCATTTATTCGGAAATGATTGGGTAAATGGAAAACTCGGTGAACATGTATCCCATCATTTTCAAGGCCAGACTTTTTTGGGGTAAAAACTTTTTACTAAAAAGTTTGCCCCAGGGTTCCCCGCAGGGCCCCAGACGGGATCCAACTAAAAATTTTCAAATGGCAAGGGGGGTTAAGTAGCACATCGTTTGAAATCTGTTGTAAGATGAAGGAAAATGGAGCAAGTCTCGACTCTCTACGACAACCCTATGCAAAATGGCGGCGGGTCAAAATGAAAACAAAAACTTAATTGAAAAGTCCACGCCACCCGTATAAATCGAAAATGGTGAGACAAATGTAAAAACAAGAAAGGACGTGTGGCATTACGAGATCGAGCTAAAGAGAATTTCACAGTAAAGATCAAGCTGAAGCTCGAATTAGTGAGAAACTTGACTAGTGTGATCCTCATTGAGATTAGCGAAAGCGAGCTCCATTGAGGATAAAGAGCATGAGCCCGAGTGAGTCACGGTTGCAAAATTACCAATTTTACTTCTTTCTTTCTTTCTTTCTTTTCTTTTCTTTTTTTTCCTACTCCAATGCGTAAGGTTTATGAACAGCAGAAGTGCTTGCTAGAAAGACCTTAATTAGCATTGCTTGAATTATCCATAGACTAGGAACTGCTTAGATATCTAATGCAACTTACGTTCGCATTTTAACAATTCAGGTTGTAATTAAAACCTTGAATACTGAGCAGATGAGCACGCAGAATGTTTTGTTTGGGTGTATTTCTAATACGCAATTAATTCTTCATAAACAAATACAACTCTATAGTATCTGAAGCGGCTTGAGTTGGATTGAATGAAAACGTGATCATGTATTCGAACTGCGCAATGTATTGTTAATTATCATGAACTGGAACAATTAGAAAAAAAATGGAAGCGCGACTGATGAGCACCAAACATCAAAATTTCAAAAGGCATGGTCAAAGCTCACACCTCAAAAGCGGCCCATACACGTAAACACATGCCTGAAGAAACAGCCCGACTTGTATGAAAAATGATAAAACCACAGGCAAGTTGATCGTGCATGGCCTCGTTCATTCATGTTGAAAGTTTTCAAAATCTTCTGAAAACATGTTTGATGTTTTTGCCGTTCTGCATGCATGTTTACCGTGTATGGGCTCGTTCATGCAAGGTGGCTGTTTTATATTTAGGTCCGCCAATCACGACAGCGGAAGAAATTACGTGAGTCTCTCCTCCGTCGCATGCCAAGGTCGTGCAGTTGCAGAAAGAAAAAGCACGCGTTTCCTCGTCCTCCACATTTCTCAAACTACTTTCAGTATGTTGGACAGCACGTTGGTACGTGTGTGGGCAAAAAATTCTTTCAAGATGCATGATGAAAGAAACCTTTCATACATGTTGGTAATGCAAGTGCGTGCGTCTATGGCGCGCTAAAGACCAGAAAAAAAAGATTGCCCCATCAACTAACCGTTGTCTTGTCCAAGTCAGTTGCTTCTTTTCATTGTGAAATTTCCTGCAAGTTAATCAGAATGTTGAAAATTTCCTACATTTTGAATTTATTTAGTATGTACTGATCAGTCAGAACATTATGACTACCAACCTACTATCGAGATAATTTCCGTCCAGGCGATATCTGTGTCACCTGCCGACGAATACCTGCTAGTCATTCACGCGTACGGTGCATGTAGTATCAGTGAGAGTGCTGACCGTGTGTAGAATGGGGAATGCGCGCGATCTGAGTTTGACCGAGGGCAGGTTGTAATGGCCCGCAGACTCGGCAGGAGAATTTCGGAAACTGCAGGACTTGTCGGATGTTCGAGGAGTGCTGTGGTGAGTGTCTTCAACAAGTCGCGAAACCAAGGGAAAACGACGTCCAAACGTCGAGGGGTTGGGCGCTCCCACCTCATTACAGATGTCGGACGTCATAGGCTGGGCAGACTGGTAAAACAAGACAGGCAGCAAACTGTGGCAGAGCTAACATCATACTTTATTACTAGGCAAAGTACAAGTGCGTTTGAACACACAGTGCACCGAACACCCCTAACGATGGGAATCCGAAGCCCATGTCCCATCTGTGTGCGAATGTTAACACCACGACATCGGCAACTACGACTGAAATGAACACATGACCATCGTCATTAAACCTTGGCACAATGGCAGAGCGTTGCATTGTCTGATGAATCCCGATACCTTCTTCATCATGACGATGGGAGGATGCGAATCCGTCGTGTTTCAAGAGAACAGTTCTTTGACACCTGTACTGCGGGACGGAGACAAGCTGGCGGTGGCTTAATTATGCTCCGGAAAACATTCACGTGAGTATCCATGTGTCTAGTGAAGCTCGAGCAAGGCACCATGACGGCCAAGGCGTATCACACACTGCTTGCAGACGACGACCATGTTTCCCAACGGGAGTGGCATTTTTCGAAAAGATAATGCACCATATCACAAGGCCAGGATTGTGATGGAGTGGTTCGAGGAACACAGAGGCAAATTCCAAGTGATGTGTTGGCCGCCCAACTGGCCTGATCTGACCTAATCGAACACAAATGGGATGTGATTGAACATGACTTCAGAGCGCATCGCCCTCCCCGGAATTTACGGGAATTAGATGACCTGTGTGCAAGAGCGCCGATCCTGGGGGGCCGAGGGGGCTCCCCCAAAGCTCATGTGAGCCCCCGCATTGTATTTATGAATATACAGTATTTGGCATAATTTGAATACAATTTGAATTAAAATCCTCATATACATGCCTTCTGCATCTGAATGCCCCCCCCCCACATTTACAGAAAAATCAGCGCCCTTGCCTATGTGTACCAATCAACTCTCTCCAGTGACCTTTCAAGGATCATTGCGTCCATGCCAAAACGCGTCGCCATTGTTATCCGTGCCAAAGTTGGACACACTGACAATAAGGTAGGTAGTCATAATATTCTGGCTGATGTGTGCGTATATTTTAACTCGTATATTTTGTCTCGACTCGAATTTCGAGACGTCTCGACTCGAATTCGAGTCGAGTCGAGACAGGGACTGTCGAGTCGAGACAGAAACATATTTTCGAGTCGAGACACGAGTCGAGACAACATTTTCTCGAGACGAGTCGAGACAGGCTTAAATCTCGACTCGACTCGACTCGAATGCATCCCTAGTACCAAGCCAATGAACTGTTTGGTGGAAATTGAATCATAAAACTACATTGTTTATTGCTTCACTTTACTATTTTAAGTGAAGTGAAGTGATTTTAAAAATAGCACAAATGATAAGATATTTCTAAATATATCACATTCACAAACTGCAATCCCCAGTGATTCTCAATCAAATTCCTATCACGACCCCCATTTTATCACATCCTCCTGCCAGCGACCCCCTTATAATTTCTGATTTGTAATAAGCTTGTGTGGTATTTTTTAATATACCCTATACCTATTACGGAGATCTCACGATATCCATCTATTTCTATAACAGTAGAATTCATTTCTTGTATATAGTGGATACAGTAAGAGTAATATATTCCCTACGATGAAAGTGCTGGTTAAAGATAGATAATAAACCTCTTCATTGAAGAGGTCAGGAAAGTAGCTGATCTAAGCCACAACTTCTTGACCAACTAATAGAATTATCGTGCGACAAGTCCTTGCAACTGGGTTTCTGTACGAAGACTTGGATAAGTTCTGTCTAAAGAGGAGAGAAGAATATCCTGGTCTGGTATGTGCTGCTTTAAATGTAATAATTCCGTACACCGTACCTGTGCGAAAATTTTTTTTTCTTCCATGGTAAGCATTAAATCGAAGATACGAAGTCGCTTATCAGTTGATGACTTGATAATGTGCGTCACGAAGACTGAACCAGATATTGCAGCACAAGTGAAATCACACCATGCTCAGTTATCTCATTAGCTTTCAATTTTAATTGTATATCAATATTCAGGTTTTGTTGCATTTGTATTCTTCTGGTATTTCAATATGCAATTTTTATTTGTTTCATACAGTACCTCTTTCATTTAAATTGGTTTTTTTTAGACAACTCTGCATCTGTTGAAAATGTTTAATAGACCTGTTTTTGTTGTTCTTAACAGTTTGTGTAAAACTGAAAAGATACCTATCAAAAAAAAATAATAATAATAATTTCTGGTATTAGATTCTAATTATATTTCTCCCTTCCGCTTATCTTCGCGACGCCCAGGCTGAGAAACCCTGCCTCAGACCAATATAGAATTTTATAACATTTCGTTATTTTTTATACATTCTGTGTATTTAATATGTATACTGTACGAAAATATGAAAAATAATATTTTATAAGGACTTAAGCATGCCTCGCGGCACTCCATAATAGAATTTATAAGGAGAGGCCGCGAGGCATGAAGTTAATACCTCATGTAGTCAGTGGCGGATTTAGCAATATACTGACTAAGCCTCGGATTTAGTCGGCGGCTCAAGGGGGATCGCCAACTCCAGGCTACATACGTGCTCCTTATCAGTGGCGTAACTAGCTTTACTGCAACCTGGATCCATCGATAATCGATTTACTCATGCCCATCCCTGCCCCACGCATTTCAGCTGCTGCGTTATATATATAAAATAGAACCTGTTAAAATAAAGCCTTAAATTGCGTTTCAAGTTTAAATATGGCTAAAAAGTTTCTAGGGGAGAACACCCGTAACCTCGAAACTTTTAAGAGTCATTACAATAAAGCCTAAAATTGCGTTTCTAATTTTCACATTGCCAGAAAATTTTCATGGAGAACTCTCGCACCCCCTCCGAAACCTGGCTACACCGCTCAGTTCAATGACAATTTATGCGTTAGGTTTCACGTTAGTTAAGCTGTTGCCCAAAGATTTGAGTTATGCCTTCCATTGGGCATGAGTACTTTTATTACGCCATTCTTTCATTATCGTTAATAATCGATTTTTCAGCTTTTGCTTCGATTCACAGAAAGTAATATCTAGAAGTGAAATGTAAAATGTTATTGTGCTATCATATGATTTTATACCCTTGTAACACGGAAGTAATTGCACCTGTCTCGCTACTGTTACTCAACTTTGCCTATTGTTGGTAAGACGTAGCTAGGAAGTTGGGAGCACTCAATCGAATCGTTCTGTAGTTCGCCGGCTCTGTCTCGTTGTATTTTGCCTTGCTTGCTTGCTTGCTGCTCTGTGTTGTCTTGCCCTCAGGCAATCAAGAAGGAGGTTTCGAATGTTGTGTTTACCACTACCGAGAAAAAAGAAACAGATATCAGTTATACGAAGGGAACAAAATAAAAAATAATATACTGTATATCCTTTAGAGTTAGTATTGAAGAGAGAGCTAGCACATGAAAAATCACACCAGGAGGTACAAATTGTTTTACCCCTACATCTGGTGCGGGTCGGCCGGGAATGTAAGAAAAACTAAGTCTTCCGCGTTAAACCGGGGCTTTTGGCTACAGTGAGCTCCTGAATTTTTGAAAAATTACCAAAATTTACGTCATAAGGAACAAGAAAAACTAACGGGTTTTGCTGTGGAAGGATGCCCAAAACTAAAAACCGATTCTTAAAACAAGATTTTCGGGGGCTTGAGTCCCATAAGACAAGATTCAAAGTTCGAAAAAGGACCAAAATTTGTCAATAGTTCCAAGAAAATTTCTTTCGCCGTCTTGTTCCTTTCCATGTGCCAATCAACAAAAAACTTCGTAAGACGAAAAACTTATGGGCCAAATCCCCTTAAGACAAGATTGTTTGAAAAATGAGAGAAAAATTACGTCATAAAGTACAAGAAAAAAACATCAAGTTGCAAAGTCATGTGGAAGGATTTCGTAATTTAAATAAAAACTGATGACAAGTTGCAAAGTCATATTTATAATTTCTAATTGTGTCTTCCATATTTCGCATGATCTCATGGGCACGTATACTTTGGCCCTATGTTTAAAATGTCAGTTTACTCTTGCTCTCACCAATAATACTGCCACCTTATCAGTAAGTCTCTCTTGATATCTTACAAAGAGAGTGTGTAGAGAGAAGTTTGCGATGATTTGACTGTATTTACTGTACAGTATGGTTGGAAGGACAAAACATATTGTACTTAAAAATGATATGACTACTACTTAAAAATATTACATGTAAAAAAGATACTTCCTCAGAAGCCTCGGACGAGGACTGATAACTTGGCACGACCTCAGTCGCAAAAAAAAAAAAAAGAAATCGATTTGGAACATCGCATATTATTAGAGGTCTTTACAGGGCAGGCGCGTTAAAATCCGTAACGAGTGAACTCGATAAATACAGCATGAATCTAGTAGGGGTTCAGGAAGTTGGGTGGGAAGCGGTGGCGTCGCCTTATGCAGTTCGCAAGAACACATGAACCACCAAGTATCGTATACGTTGTTGCTCATTAAGAAGAAGAAGAAGGAAAAGTTACAAGTAGCATACTGCTGGTGGCGGAGCCTCCTGTAATTTGAAAAGTAAACATAAAAATTCATTACATCGGACTGTAACCTGATCAAAATTTAATTTTAGATCAAACCTTAGTATTATCTGATTTAGTGTTAAAAACAGGAGGACTCCATCAAAATTTCGTAATAACCCGTTAGGTTGCCACCAAGGAAACGTTTCATATTTAACAGTCTGCCATATTGTGAAAACAGAAATCATGCAGTGACGGGAGTCCGGTTACAAAGAGACTCGACAGCTGAGCTTGTGAATCTCGGATGTGGAAGCTCTTTATATCCGAAATCTGGTACCTGTTTTTAAAAGAATTTGCTGCAATTCAGGTAACCTAATATACTATTTTTAGTCGTCCAAGATTGAAGCTGCCAATCTAAGATGGCGCCTCGTGGGCTACAATAGTAACATCACCATAGTGACGTACTATTATGAGCATTAACTGTGATGATAAAAACCAGCTCGATTAAATATGCAAAGGTTTTATATTACGATGTCTAACTAATTTAGTGTTGCGTCACGCATCTTACGCACTTTCTATACATTTCTCCACTTCTCTATTCTTGTCCTAAAGAATAAAATATAATAATACTTGGTAGTAATAACATGTCAACCTCAACTAAAATTTGTTTCGTTGTTCGTATTCTTATTAGCTATGATTACGGTGAATATTACCGTCACATCTTGGAGACAGTCTTCATCATGTAAACATCTAGAAAAATAGTAGCCTTGTGTGTTCAGCTTTGGTTTGCTGCTCTTCGTATAATAAGACTGACTCATCACTTTGATTAGGTTAATTAATGGTGCTGATCGAAGATATGAATATTTTGACTCTTAGATGTAGGTTGTGATAAACAATTCCTAAAATGCGTTCTCTTGTGATGTCAATATTTAGTCGCTTAGATTTTTTTGTAGTTGCATGTCATTTGTATATAGTCACAAATCGTTATCAAAAGTATTTGTAGTGTATTGTAGTGTATGGCTGGATTAGTATGTGCTACTACTTTGAGATTAATTTATAAAGATGGCAGTTTGTAACAGTGCGTACCGTCAATATACTTAATGCATACCTGATTAGTGGTTAGGTTCGATTGTAGTCATTCATTATTCTGAAACGCATATTACAATAATTGGATCGAATCAGCCCATATCAATTTCATGTCTTATATGTATGTGTAATGTGTTTAGTCAGTCTTAGTAATGTTCCGTAGATGGCTACCTGTTATATTATAACAAACAAAACTCCGATGTGAACGATCTAGCTAAAGGAATGAAAACAAAATATTGTAATGTTTCTAAATGTATTAATTTGTGGAATACAATCGAGTGATACATTCAAAATTTGAATATTATCAGAATTATCATGAAAGTATGGACATACACGAACTGAAATCTTCGATACAATCAGTTATTTCTGCTGAAGCTATTACCATTCTTCGTTGTATTTATGGCTTATAGCATTGATATTGTCTGGAACAATAAAAGTAACTTGTTTAAATTAACCTTATTTATCAAATAAGCGTGCTATTGCATTAATGCATATATATATATATATATATATATATATATATATATATATATATATATATATATATATATATATATATATATATATATATATATATATATATATCTTCACCTATGCGAATACAGAACTATAAAAACAAGATAAATAATTTCTTACAGATCTTACTGCTGGTATACAATTCTAGAAAGAACCTGTAATTAATATATAAATAAATCGCGTTCTGGGTTAAATAACTATCGATATAGATTTTTTCTTTTCTCTTCTATTTCCTTACGGGTTTCTTTAATACAAATTAAGTTGTAAATATTTAAACATTGAGTTTAAGTAACTGCACACAATAAGGTGTGTCATAAAAGTGGCTTAATTCAGCCGGAATAAAAAAAAAACGAATGTTATAAAAGTGGCGACTACATTCATTTTTTTTTTCAATAGCAGTCATTACAAAAGTGACGATCCAATCCAGGATTTGCCTGGTATGTTTTTTATTTTTTATGGCGTGAAAAGTAAGCGTTACAAAGTGGCTATACCAACTGGGATTTGTTCCTTCTGATATTTTGGTTCATTTTAAATAAATAAAGTGTCTTCTTTCTCCTGTTTGTAAGGAGGGAGAGGTACATTACAAACTACAGGGTGCGGCACGTAAAACCGGCCCGTAAAGTGAACACATAAAATGAAATGTAATGTATTGAATATGACTACTCACCTTCACAGCAGGTGATGAAAGTGTCCTCCGCCCACTTCAACACACATGTGAGCACGATTGAGGAGATTCATATATACCCTTGTCAGTTCTTGTGTTGTAATGCTATTGGTGACATCCTGGATCCTGGTCTTGAGTTCTTCAATTGTGTGTGGATTTGTTTCGTATACTCTTCCCTTTAACAGTCCCCATAAGTAAAAGTCACACGTGGATAAGTCTGGTGACCGAGGAGGCCACAAGCCTTTGCTTGATTGTCCTCTCTGGTGTAAACATCTCATGCACAAGGGACAATGATGCAGCTGATGTGTGGCATGTTGCACCGTCCTGCTGAAAGTAACATAATTGACGCTCCTCTTCGGTCAAGTGTGTATAAAACTCCTCCAGGATTCCCATATACACGTCACTGTTCACTGTCGTCTCAAAGAATATGGGCCCAATAACGCGCCTAATAACCAATCTCCTCATCATGCAAGGGTACCTGGTGGATTGCGTGTGGATTTTCTGTCGACCAATACCGGTTGTTTTGAGAATTTACGTACCCAGACAGGTGGAACCACGCCTCGTCACTCATGATGAGCATTAGTGGATCCAAGAAACCACTGGCAACATTGCTCAACAGCCATGAACAGAAATGCACCCTCTTCTGCAGGTCAGGCTCCTTCAGTTCTTGCACAACATTTGTCCGGTACGGTTTTAACTTCTGTCCCCTTAAAACACGTCTGCAACTTCTCTCACTCGCATGAACCTGTTGACTCAATCTCCTGGCTGACTTTCGAGGACTTCTTGTCATTATCTCCTCCACCTGGATCTTTAATTCAGGTGTGCAGACAGATGGTCGTCTGTTCCTGGGAGCATTTTGAACCGATCCTGTACGCCGCCATTTTTCAATCAATTCCTGAATGGTGCTTTTTGCTGGCACAGAACGTCCTGGTAATTTCTCCCGAAACAAATTCTTTGTTTTCACAAAAGATCCAGTGAGAATGAACCCTTCAACAATGGCAACACGCTCGGGTATCGAATACGGCATTATCACACACTGACACTCACCCGGCTTACCACAACGAGGCCTTTTTCTCAACTGGTTTCGACAAGTTTCACTGGCTGCGGCTGCACGTGACTGCTGCAGGTCACGTAAGTCGACCCGACCTCGACACGCCATCTCTTGGTAGGAAGGTAGATTATTTAAGTGTTGCCAAAAACACAATATACCAGAATATTACGACGGGCCGGTTTTACGTGCCGCACTCTGTATAATGTACTGGAGAAGATGATAAACTACTGAGCGTATATTGTTCGCTAAGATAAACGAAACGACCAATGGGGAAGTATTGTGGAAACGATGAATTACCATAAAGAGGATGTCATGATAAGCTGGCGTTAATTTACACTGAAATATGAGATGAGGTAATCTTCCTTCCGTTTCACCGCAGTAACATAAGGGTGTATTGCGGTATCCTTGCTGATATAAACGGTACGGTGTTTGAGCGATACCTAGGTATAACCTAAAGAGTAAACATACGTGTCTCCTTGTCCATCCTTCGGGTGATATCCACTTTTTGATCCTGGGATCTGGGAAGATATTCCAGAAATGTTTACCTTCGCAGTGTCTTGTTTGTTCTTTATAGCGTCTCCATTTTTTGCCTTTGTTGATGTAAGAAACCATGTAAACTTTCCGCTGGAAGAGGAATGTTGATTATCCGATCCTGAAGCGTGCCGGCCTTCGCATACTCATCGACTACAGAGTTGCCAAGTATGCCGAAATGGGCTGGGCAATAGAAAAAGGAGGCGCATTGATCTCGTTCCTTAAGAATCGAGAGTTGTTGTTTAATATTGCTGTGAATCCATGATAAGCGGTTCGAGAGAGCAGCTGAGTGTATACTTTGTAATGCACAAAGGCTATCACTACAGATACCAAAATAACGATATTTATGCTCTATGGCATGTTTTAAGCCTATACGAATAGCCCATAGTTCTGAGTGAAATATAGACATCTGATTCGGTACGCGTTGAATTACAAACTGCGATGTCTGTGGAATGTATATTGCCACTCCGGTATATTCCAAATCACCAAGAGTTCTTTTGGAAGCATCTGTATAGATTAGGATGCGGTGTAAATGATGCTGAGCCATATAATATTCCCATCTCAGCGCTACGCTGCCCGGAGTTAAGAGATTCGTTCATTTGGTAGTGGTGATCGGGAATTCCAGTTCCACGGCTTGGAGAGTGGTAAGGTGCGGTATAAGGTGCGAATAACACGGTAAACGAGGATTGCGATATATAACATGTATCCAACAGCGTAGATTGACATATGCTTGGTATAATCTGGGTGGCTTCTGTCGGTACGGTAAAGAGCCGGTTCTGTTTTGTGTGTATAATAATTCCAGTTTGGGGATGACTGTAGAGGAAGTCATGCCTAGTCTTCTCATTGTGTAACGAGCCGCAGAGTGATCTGTTTGTATTGGAAACTGTATTATGCCTGCAGCTTCCAAGAGAGCATTGATTGGAGCAGATTGAGGTAGCGAGAAAATTGTGCGGAGAGTGAATGCTTGAAGGCGTATAGGAATAGAGCTGGGTCTAGCTGGAATCGGTGACAGAAGGAATCCTCCATAATTGAATATGGCTACGATACATAGAAACTCGGAATAGTGTACCAGTATCCGTCCCCCATTTTTTGTTGCTGACACTTCTTATTATATTGATGTAAGGGTGTATCTTTGCTTGAAGAGTTTCGAAATGGGGCTTCCATGAAAGACGTGAATCAAAAATAATTCCCAGGCTGTGACTGACGGTTCAGTGTATGATTGTCAATGGGCAATCGAATATTTCCCACTTGTCTTTTTCGTGTAAAAACGGTATATGTCGTTTTATTCCAGTTGACCTGCATTCAACTGGACAAGTTCCAGTGTGAGATAAATGTTAGTGCTGCTTGAAGTTTGCTTTTGGCTTCCTGTAGAGACGAGCTACGTACATATACGAGATGATCATCAAAGTAACTAAGAATTCTAACATGTTGTTTCAGTGCAAGGTGAAAGTCAAGCATGTAGATGTTGAATAACAGTGGACTGAGGCATGAACCTTGAGGCAAACCTTGAGATGTGAGGCGTGGAGCAGATATTTTCCCTTGGTATTTTATACTGATTCTTCTATTGACTAGCCAGTTGTGTACGTACCTGATGAACTGTGATGGCAGTTGAGCAGTAGTGAGATGATATACCAATCTGTCTAAATCTATCCGTTCGTAAGCTCTGTCGAAATCCAGTTTAAGCGCAACAACATATTGGCGATGTTGGAATGCTTGCCAAATGTCTAGTAGAAAAGTGGAGAGCGCATCATGAGTAGCCTTACCTTTACGAGCTCCGGTGATTGTGTTTGGAAGGATATTATGGGATCCTGTGTACCATTCAGTTTTCCTCAATACGATTTTTTCCAGTGTTTTGCTAAAGCAGGAAAGCAAAGGGATAGGTCGATAGCTGGTAGCTTGACCTACTGTTTTTTTCTTTTTCAAGAATGGAAGTACTAAATGATGTTTCCAATTCAGTGGTACATGTCCCGTAGACCAAATAGATTGAAAACACTGTAGTAATAGTTGAATACTTGAAGCTGGTAGGTCCTTAAGGTGCTGGTATGTGATTTGATCCACGTCTGGGCTGGTGTGACGTCCTGTTGATAGGGCTTCTGCTAATTCTTCATGGAAGATGGTTGCAATGGCAGGAGATAGAGGTGCAGTAGTAAGGTTCGACAGTAAAGTTTTGCGGGAAGACAAGACAGTCGGAGCCGTTAAATTACAATGAAATTTTTACAGCCAGGTAAGGTTAGGATGTGGCGCATGGTGAGGAGAACGTGTTAACAAGTTAGTCCGTATGAACTTCTAGATAGATGTAGCGCTAGTTCCTTCTTGTAAGGTTTTGCAATATTGTTATGTGTGTGTATTGTTATGAGTTCTACGGCATCTTTGCATGTGTTGTTTTAGTTATGACTGCGCCAATCTAGAGCGAAAATAGGTTTCAGGAATTCGATCTTGGAAGTATTGTTTCTGGGCCGTTTTGCTGTTATTAAGCAGTTTTTGACAATACGTATCCCACCAGGGATATTTGTAACGCCAAGACACCCATTTGCAACTCACCTTCTTAAATCTAACTTAAGTTTTAATTATATCTATATTATTTACCATAAGTAATAATTATATGTATATTATCTTTATATTATTTTTTAAATTGACTTTTTAATCTTTTCAGGACGGGCAGGGATTTCAAGAAAATCGTAGACCTTTACTTTGGCGGTCGTAGCACCCCTCCTAATTTTTCCATGGGTATGAATTATACCTTGTTGGAAAGCTTATGAAACAAAGATTCTAGTAAGATAACCTTTGAGGCTACCGTACCCAACCCGTAGAAGAAGAAGAAGAAAGAAAAAGTTAAAAATTTATTTTTTTCGAAATTTGTGAGAGTCTGGCAACACTGTTTCTAGTCGTACGCTAGAAAAAATATTCTGGCCTGTAGGCCAGACATTGATAATAATTATACCAAAAAAATGAAGGGCAAAGGTACAATAGCTAGGTAAAAAAAAATTCGGAAGATAGAATCTAGGTGAATCATCCTGTTCCTATTTTCCCGAGAAATTTTCGTCTACCCTTACGTTGGCAGACTTGGCGACGCCCCTAAATGTCACACATAAACAAACCATACCTCGTTGGAAACCTTATAGAACAGACATTTCAGCAAAGTAACTTTCGTGTCTCTCGGACCAAATTAGTAAAAGAAGAAGAAGACGAATTTTTTTTTTTCAAAAATACAATTCTTCAGATTTTGTCAGATTCTGGCAACGCTGATATATACCGTACGCAAGCAAAAAAAATCTCAGATTTACGCCAGACACTGGAAACAATGATATCAAAAAATAAAGGGTTTAGATTCAATAGGAATGGAGGGAAAAATTCTGAACACCGAGCCTACGTGAATCATCCTGTATTTTTTCGATAGATTGTGGTATACGCTAACATTGGCAAGTCTGGTGATGCCCCTAATTGTCACAAGCATATCAGCTATACCTCGTTGGAAACCTTATGAGACACCCATTTCAACAGGGTAACTTTCGTGTCTCTCGTACCAAACTAGTAAAAGAAGAAGAAGACGAAAGTCAAAATTTTTGCGAAAACTATTTTTTCCAAATTTGTCCGACTATGGCAACACTGGTATCTGTCGTACGTAAGGAAAAAATTCTTACATTTACGCCAGACATTGGGAACAATGATATTAAAAAATGAATGGTTTAGGTACAATAGGAATGGAGGAAAAAATTCGGAACCCCGAACCTACGTGAATCATCCTGTATTTTGTTCGAGAGATTGTGGTATACGCTAACATTGGCAGGCTTGGCCACGCTCCTAATTGTCACAAACATATCAGCTATACCTCGTTGGAATCCGTATAACACACACATTCCAACAAGGCAAGTTTCGTGTCTCTTGGGCTAAATTAGTAAAAGAAGAAGAAGACGAAAATCAAAGTTTTGGTTGGAAAATCCATTTTTTAAAAATTTGTCGTACTATGGCAACGCTGTTATTTCTCATACGTAAGAAAAAAAATCTCACATTTACGCCAGACATTGGGGACAATGATGTAAAATAATGAATGGTGTAGGTGCAATAGAAGTGGAGGAAAAATTTCGGAGTATCGAATCTGCGTGGATCATCCTGTAATTTTTTCGATAGATTGTGGTATACGCTAATATCGGCAGGCTTGGCCACGCTCCTAATTGTCACAAACATATCAGCTGTACCTCGTTGGAAAGCTTATGGAACAAACATTCCAACAAGATAACTTTCGTGTCTGTCGGGCCAAACTAGTAAAAGAAAAAGAAGACAAAAATGAAAATTTTGGGTGGAAAATCAAGTTTTTCGAAAATTGTCGGACTATGGCAACACTGTTGTTTGTCGTATGCAAGAAAAATAATTCTTACATTTACCCCCGTTATTGTGAACAATTGTGCAAAAAATACACCGTGTAAGTGCAGTAGGAATGCACTTTTACTAATGGCAGAGAATAAACTCGCATTGGTTCACCTAACATTATTCGTCGCAAGATCATTGCTTTTCTTTCCTTTTGCTTCGTCAGGAAGATTTTTTTCTAAAACTAAATAACTTGTCAAAGGAGGGAGTTGAAAGAAATGCATATTTACGACCATTAGGTTCAACTGATAGCTACAGCTGACTTTGACCAGGCTAAAAATAGAACCGTGCGTTCTGAGGTGATAACTGTTTTCCTTTCGCTCTCTCTCTCTCTCTCTCTCTGTGTGTGTGTGTGTGTCCAATAAGTTATCTTGTTGGAATGTCTGTTCTATAAGCTTTCCAACGAGGTATAGCTGATATGTTTTTGACAATTAGGAGCGTGTCCAAGTGTGCTAATGTTAGCTTATACCACTATCTCTCGAAAACATACAGGATGATTCACGTAGGGTCGGCGTTCCGAATTTTTTTCTTCACTCCTATTCCACCTAAGCCCTTCATTTTTCTACATCGTCTTTTCCAGTGTCTGGCGCAAATGTGAGAATTATTTTCCTTGCGTACGACAAATAACAGTGTTGCCATAGTCCGACAAATTTCGAAAAATTTGATTTTCCACCCAAAATTTTGACTTTCGTCTTCTTCTTCTTTTACTGGTTTGGCCCGAGACACACAAAAGTTACATTGTTGGAATGGCTGATCTATAAGGTTTTCAACGAGGTATGGTTTGTGTGTCTGTGATAATTAGGAATGTCGCTAGGGCTGTCAACGTTAGAGTACATTACAGTGGATATTGAATAATATACAGGATGTGTCACGTAGGTGTGGGGTTCTGAATTTCTTTTTCCATTTGTATTGAACCGATGGGTTTGACTTTTGTGTATCATTGTCCCAAATATCTGTCGTAAATGTGAGATTTTTTTTTCTTGCGTACGATGAATAACAATGTTGCCAGAGTTCCTCCAATTTGAAATATGTTTTTTTTGTCTTTACAAGAAAATATACAATAAAAAAAAGGGTAAATTCAATACCCCTCCTATTCACCCCTCTCAAGCCCAAAAGTCATGGACTGGGTATGGCTAGTTAGTATGTTCATTTGTCTCTATGGATGCCATTTTTTATCCTTGTAGCTCCATCAGGGGTTACCTCCCCCCAAATTCTGAAGGGAGAGAGGGAAAACTATAAACACCCAACTTTGCCCCCCTGCCCCTTCACGGCGGGACCCACTACATGAATGATATACACAGGACTAGAAAGTTCCATCCTTTCTGAAGAGATACATACCAAAATCATATCTCTAGGTTAATTAGGAGCTGAGCTAGAGAGGTTTCAATTGCTGGCTCAAGGGTTGAGCCGTTCGTCCTGAAAAGGTTAAACACAATTGAAATATTACGCTCTACGATAATTTCATCCAAGAAACAGACATTTTTACTCCTTTATTCTTTTGATTTTGATAAGTGTGGTAATGTGGACAATTGCTTGTACGGTATCATGATAATTATCATTTGTTATTGAATTTCAGTGAGTGAAAAAGTGCCACTAGATCGGGGGTCAAACCTGGAAACTGAAGAGGGGATCGATATTGGGGAAATCAATTTTATCTGTTGTCCCGTGATACTTTCATAAAGAGTTATCACTATCAATGTGATGAGATTAGAACTTCTTATTGCATGATAACGACGTTATGATGCCATGAGAAGTGACGTTGAAGTATCATTGTCAGAAGTATCTGACTTGGGAATTTCTCATCCAAGAAAGTTGGAACAGAAAGTGCGAATGCTCTTTTTGTTGGATCGATACTCGTTCTACTCGTATACACACTTTACTTGAAACGGTAATATTAGCAATATGTCGTAATTTTGGTGTAAACGGACAAGTTTTGCCAATAGATGTCACTACAGTCTTCTTATCTCTCACATGTATTTTTTACCTTTTATGAAAATTTACAATTTCTCTTACAAATTTCAACCTAGAGACTTCAAATTTTTAGAGAAGGGACTTAATAACTTATCGAAGACAATAATCCGTGACGATTTTTTATTTAGAATTTTCTTCATTGTTGAAACAGTTATATTGTTAAAGGTTTGAATATCCATTTCAACAATCAAGCCATTTCAACAATGAAGAAAATTCTAAATAGAAAATCGGCACGGATTGTTGCCTTCAATAGGTTATGAAGTTCCTTCTCTAAAAATTTGAAGACTCTAGGTTGAAATTTGTAAGAGAAATCGTGAATTTTCGTGAGAGGTAAAAAATACAGGAGAGAAATACGGAGTCTGTAGTGACGTCTATTGGCAGAACTTGTCCCTTTAAACCAACCTTAACAGCTCGAATTAACGACACAAATTTCAATATATCATTCAACAAGTGAAATACACATAGTCGTAAAAAAAAAAAAAATGTTCTTTAATTTTCTTTCTGTCAAAGACTGTTTTTTTAAAATTACTATTTCAATAGTATTTATTACGTTTTTGTTATGCCCAATGTATTGATTTAAAGCTGTATGAATAACTTAGGAGCCAAAAGCTTGCACAGCCCAATATTTCGCATGCTTGTGTGGTAGGCCAAGTTCTATCATCATGCCAGGTTTGATCTCGATAGAATAAGTTCGGTGTATGATTTCTTGCTTACCGCCCATAACTCGGGAACGAAAAGGCTGCCACAACATAACATTTCGCACACTTAAATAGCACTTTAAGGTCTACCATCGTGTGAGTTTTGATTTCAATCGATAAGTTTGGTGTATGACTTTTTGTTTCGGAAAATATAACTCAGAATTTGACCGCCCATATCTTACAAATCAAAACCCTGCAAAACATGGTATTTCACACACTTATATAGCAGGTCAATATCTACCACCATGCTAAGTTCTTTCGGTGGATGACTTTTGATTTGGAATATATGACTCAAAATTTGACCGACCGTAATTCGGAAATCAAAAGCTGACACAATATATTTCATATTCTTTTGTAGCAAGACATTGTCTAACAGCATACCAAGTTTGGTTCTCATCGGATGAGCTCAATTGTGTCCTTCATTTTTCAGGAAAAAATCAAATTAAGGCCGAAAATACATGGACTAAATAAATAACTGTCAGTCAGACACACGGCATATTCCGACGCACACTATATTTTAAATATTCCAAAGCTGTTCATATTACAATTATAGCATCATACGGAGTAGTAAGATGTTCCCGTACCCCGTTGTCTAGTGGCTAGCACCATTCATCCACAGAGTTTCAGGTTCAATTCTCGGTAGGAGAGCCTTGGAATTTGAACGTACGAGGGTGATTATTAGGGTGATTTGAATTGCACTTAAACTATAGGTTAACATTTCGTATAATCTCGGCGCTGAAAGTGACGCAAAACTCTAATCCAATCAACCAGACTAATTTCTTCCATCATTTAGTCGTAGTTTGTCTTGTTTGAAGTCCTGTTGGAAGACAAGTTATAGCCAACGTTTGTTCTATTTCACTTAAGTTAGCACGCGTATATTTTAGGTGTGCAGGATCCCGGTTCGAATCCCGGTAAGGACACTGTGTTACAGTTGCTTGTTCAATTGTTAGTTCTGTCTTATATTGTCTCAGTGCTGAAGCAGAATCCTAATCTGGGCTCATTCGTGGCTAAGCGGTTAGCGTATGCGTCTTTGGCGGGGAAGACCCGGGTTCGATTCCGGCGGGAGCTCATGTGGTTCGGTTTTCACGTTAATCAGTAGATCCACGTCTCATATAGCCTCTCTGCTGAAAAGAGATGTTAAAATCAATTTAACTCAACTCAGGGATCCCAATCTACAGCCACTCTGTCAAAAAAAAAAGTGTTGTGGCTTATTTTCTGTCCCATTCTTTGCTGACATACAAAGGAGAGTGTAAATTTAGAACTCAAATACATTTTATTTGTTAGTCATAGCTTATACAAGGCATTTTGCAAAGTATTCAACAAATATTGCCAGTAGTATTTTTCACATTATAGTACTAATATCAACGAAATTTATAGTGTATTCAGCTGACAGACTTGTAGTTTTTGAACTTGCTGTGCCAACCATGGGAAAACTTGGTTAGGAGGAGATACTAGATGCAAGTTTCCATATTTGAGATATTAATCCTAATTAATACACTTAATAAAATTTACATTTTTTAAAAAACATACTGTGAAAGTACTTTCAGTCCGGGCGATATCTGTTTTCTTCTGTGTTTTTACTAATATTATTTTTGAAATTGCTTGCATGCAATAGAGTGCAGACACTCTGTTTGTTGAGCATGATGTTTTCAGTTATTGGGATGTTTCGAGCGAAAAACCGACTTTCAAAATAGAAAACAGCGAAATGTGTTGGTGCTAGACCACGAGTAAAGTGGTTGAAGCACGATCCGAACTCATACCATACCTTCATGTTGTACTTATGCTGAAATTAAAACATTTCACCAAACTTACGGAACTCACTTTCAATCAATATCGTGTTCTGGACTGAGGAATGGTGTCATATCACAAGTTATCACAATTTTTTTTTTTTTTGAAAGAAGGTCGAACCTCGGTTTCGAACACCATTTGATAGCGCAGTGCATCTCTGAAAATTAATTTAAATTATGACTGTAGTTAAATCTCTAATTCTTGTAGGTAATGTACTTAAATGTTGTTGAAACCAGTTTAAGTTAGTGATTCTTCGTAAGTATGGAGTTCTTCGACAAGTAATTATGAATACTTACACTTACTGCAGGATTAGGAAATAACTCAATTCCTAGCTACACTATACCTCAATTCCTAACTTGATTCTTCCTAGCTACACTTAACAAGTTTCTGAGCCTTTAATAGTTGGGTTTCCACCCCTGTAAATCCTGAATATAATGTCTCTTTACAATTGCAAAACAAACCTTTTGTCTTTTAGTGTGCAATATTTGTGCGAATTCTAATCTTATATAGAAAGTTAACGTATTCTGTCATCAAGTTTAGTAATGCAAGTAAATCAGTTTAAAATATTGATGAAAGACGACTATTTCATGCATATTCACATGTACAGGGTGTCCGGAATGGGACTGACGGTTTTTAAAAATGTATAGTTTTAATATGGTCAGAAATAGAGAAGAAGAAAAATATGCATTTTAAAGGAGAACTCAAAAAGTTTATTTGGTCTTGCTTACAAGTCATTCTAACTTAGTGTAACTCCACGCGAGCTCCATTTGTAACTCTTACAATATGTAGCCTGAACTCAATCTCTCTCCACGTATTCTGTAACATCTGAAGCGTTACTGAAGCAATCGCATTCCTAATACGGTTCTTCAGTTCATCAAGGTTACGCACCTTTTCACTAGAATACACAAGGTGTTTCACATACCTCCACACGTCGAAAGTTTCGTTGAACTTGAACAACACTTTTTGTCTCTGCAAACCACCACACACATTGCGCCTTTTCGACTGCCGACGCCATTTCTGTTTATCTGCGATACTAGCGCCGTCCTCAGTAATTGTTCAAGTATGAAAATTTGCTGAACAAAACTTTTTGAGTTTTCCTTCAATATGAATGTTTTATTTCTTCTGTATCTCCGACCATATTAAAACTATACACTTTTAAAAACCGACAGTGCCATTCCGGACACCCTGTATATAGTTGCAGATATGAGTTGAGTTGATTTTGAAAATGAAAATGAAATGAAATCTTTGAATTTTACGCCCCACGGCTATGCCGGTTAGGCTAAAGGAGACTGTGATAATAAGGAATGAATTAAATGGTGGAATGAAGAAAGTGGGAGGAAACGGGAGAACCTCGAGGAGACCCACGCACACGGTGTTTATCCAGCACAAAGTGAGTTGATTTTGAGTTTAACGTTTCTTTCAGCAGCGAGACCTATGAGACGGGACCTATTGATTAACGTGGAATCCGAACCACATGAGCTTCCACCGGCAATCGAACCCGAGTCTCCCACGTAAAAGCGCGTACACTAACCGCTTAACCTCGAAGGAGCTCTAGTCGTAGATATGAGAAGGTAGGTTTTTAATATATTATTTTGTAAGCTGTGTTAGTGTTAAATACAAAGAATCACCTAAAAACGTTGCTTATGTAATTATTTTGTTGCTTTGTTTCAGGAATTGATTCGTCAGTTGTTTCCTCAGGTAGATTGTGCAGTAAATGTGTTATTTACTTTATAATGTAAATATATTGCAACTGTATAAATATCCCAAATTGTTTTCAACATTTTCTTAAAGAAATCCATTCACCTGTCTTTGGAATGACATTCGATTAACAGTTGAAGCATCTAGCTTGTTTTTAGACCGCTTCTAATTTTATGTTCCGTCTAATTTTCGCCACTTTTTTTTTTTATTATTATTATTTCATTGCTCAGACTGTAGACTTTTGTCTATTACCAGTTTGATGTATTTGTGAGAAGTTTGAATAAATACTGATGCTGGTGAAGAGTATTTCAGCCTGATATAACTAGAAGCACCAATCTTCTTTCTTTCTTTTCTTATAACGTTAATGCAAAATGAATAAAAATACTGCTGATTATCGACTTTTTCCTGAAGAATAATATGTGAATGAAGACAAAAAAGAAATTGTAACACTACAAATACTGTATAAAGTATTCGAATGTAATGCGGGGCAGGGAATTTCAGTAAGTAAGTCTACCTAAAAGCATTTTTTTTTTTTTAATGGAGTTTCATTCGAAGAATAATATACGAATAAAGGGGAAAAAAATGTCGTAAAAGGCAAAAATGATATTGTGGAATGTAGTAGCACAATTCGTTATTATAAGTGAATATTTCCATGAACGGTCCAAGAAACTGCTTGGTGCTTTTCAGGGGTAAAAATTTATTGTGTTTCTAGTACTAAGTAGGATTCGTGAAACAGTGTTTTTCACTTTTTCTCAATATTATAGAAGGTGTATGAAGCCTTTTGACATTCCATGTAGCTCAATGTTTAGATGCTTCCCTTTAAGTACATGGGCGAAAGTTAGATTCTCGCTGCTGGCATACTTTCGGTGTTGACGCACGGTTATGAGACAGTTGTTATATTGCTTGAATTAAGAGGTTGTTAATTCCAATCTAGAAAGTAAGAAAAATGGAACGGAAGCCGATGTGCCAACCATATCACTCAATAAAATATAACATAATATGTCTTTTAATTTTCATGTATTATATCGCTAATTAGTTTTTTTAAAGTAATGTTTTTATTTGTTTATTTAATGAGTGCATGTAAATTGAATATCTTTAAATGATTCTAAGATTTGAATTACACACGCACACACACAAAAAAAAAGAAAGAAAGAAAGAAAGAAAGCCAGGAGAAACGAAAAGAAGATTTAAGATATTTCGATACAATTAGATGTAAATAATGAAATACTTTGTAACATCGTTTCTCAAACTGTTGTAGAAATCTGCCCTTGCAATCTTCTTAAATCAAGCATTAGTCCAAAAACGATATAAAAAATAACATTCAAGTGAATTCAGGGTTCACACAAACCTTGAAAGTTAGGAAGAAAATTAAAATGAATTAGAGAGAATCAGGAAAATTTTTCAAAATATGCTGAAAGTCATAGAAGAGTATTTTTTGAGCTGCCTACAGAAGATACGAACAATCAAGATAGATATAAAAAAATGATTATTTAAGAAAAAAGGCTTCAAAAAGAAAATTATCTTCAGAAATGAAATTTGAAGAGCGTTTAAAAGTGTTAAAGCTTCAAGGTATGAAGAAAAGAACAAATTAAATAAATTAATTTTTAAAAAAATTCAGAAAAGAAAAATAAGTTACCGTTATTGGTTGTAGAGAATTAGAGATAGGCCAAAGTATGTTAATGTTTATATTTTTATGTTTGAGTGTATTGAGAATGCGGAGATATCGTTGGTACTAGTGTTTTATTGTACTCAAAATGCAGGAATTTAGACTCATAATAACTATTTACAATAAAAAAAAATAAGTTTATATTGTATTTGAAAAGGAGAGCGTCGAACGGCCATAGGAGATGAAGAGGCCGATTATAAAAAGATTTTTTTAAAACCTAGCCATAAATGATGATTGATTGGTTGATTCGAAGTTGAACGTTCCTTTGAGCACCGAGGCTATATGAGAGGGTATCTACAGCTTAACGTGGGATCCAAACCACATGAGTTCCCAACCTGTAATGAACTCATGTCCCCTGTTTTGAAGCATAAATAATAGTATTCGCGGTGTCGCAGGTAGTGCTCTCAAACGGGTCGGGTTGACCCGACCCGACCCGTGACCCGACCCGACCCGAGTCGGGTCGGGTCAGCTCGGGTCGGGTTACGGGTCGGGTCGGGTCAGATCAACTCGGGTCGGGTTATCGGGTCGGGTCAGTCGGGTCAGCTCGGGTCGGGTTGTCGGGTCAGGCTACTCGGGTCGGGTTATCGGGTCGGGTCAGTCGGGTCAGCTCGGGTCGGGTTGTCGGGTCGGGTTATTCGGGTCGGGTTGTCGGGTCGGGTCAATCGGGTCAGCTCGGGTCGGGTTGTCGGGTCGGGTTATTCGGGTCGGGTTGTCGGGTCGGGTCAATCGGGTCAGGTCGGGTCGGGTTGTCGGGTCGGGTTATTCGGGTCGGGTTGTCGGGTCGGGTCAGTCGGGTCGGGTTATCGGGTCGGGTCAATCGGGTCGGGTTATCGGGTCGGGTTGTCGGGTCGGGTTATCGGGTCGGGTTGTCGGGTCGGGTTATCGGGTCGGGTTGTCGGGTCGGGTCAGTCGGGTCAGTTCACTTTGGTCAACTGAGTTTAGGTTGAGTTTAAACTCGGCTGGAGTCGAAAGCTGCTGTTTTTCACTAGCTGTCTAATTAAAAATAGCAATTTTCAATTGATTTTATAGAAACCATAAATCTATTTTGAACACTTGCAGCTAGTGTTTTTATGATAAATGCTTATTTTTCTACTTGTGTGTACTTTAATTTTTAAATGTGGAAGATTGATTTTACCAATCGACTGTAATATTAATATCTACGCCAATATGGAGTCTGGATTTAGAAGAAAACTAGAAGTTGTTTAAGCAACGCCAAAAGAGAGATTGGATATGGACGACCAAGGCCAAGCAGGGCCGCGGTGGCTCAGTGGTAGAGAATTCATCTCTGGTGCATGGTGTTCAGTAGCGTAGCTAGAGTTTTTTTCAGGGGGGCAATGAAGGGCCCAAGAGGATTTTGAGGGGGACATCTCCAATATATATATATATATATATATATATATATATATATATATATATATATATATATATATATATATATATATATATATATATATATATATATATATATATGTGTGTGTGTGTGTGTGTATTCAAGGTGAATGTTTCCATCTTTATTGTTCATGAATTTACTCTTTGGAAATAGTGAAAATATAAGAATTTAGTACCTCAAACAACTAGGATTCATTAATGCAATTGATTTCTAATAGAAGTAAATAGTTATTTAATCATGGCGTTTAAAATATGTGTAGCTAGTTGACTTAAATGGAAGCAAATACACTTTTACAGGTAAAGAAAATAACTTATAGGTTTATGCCTCTACTTGAAGAGGATCTTTCTATCCGTGTGGGCAGCAGCAAACATATCCACAACTTGTTAAAGATCTAACGATTTAGCAATTTTCTTCTCAAAATAAAGTAACACTAAATTTTTCAATCTATCATGAGTCATTGAATTGCGTATACAAGTCTTCAATCTTTTCAAAGAAGAGAATGACCTTTCACATGTAGCACTAGAAACTGATATAATCACAGAGATGATACCTAGCTTGTAGGTTTCTAGGAATGCGTTTTTGTAGACACAAAGATGATCAACGAAATTCGTTAAGGAATCAGCTTTCGTTTTCTTCTCGTCTTCATACAACTTAATTGTTAGAGCAACCCACATTATGCTTTATTTCTTGTTTAATTATGCTTTTTTTTAAATTATGCTTTATTGTTAATTTCAATGATTATTTTACATTAATCGTGTATAATGTATATTTATTATACATTAAATATTCTAAATATCTTGATCTATTTATTGATATTTTTTTGCAACTAGTTTCTCTCATATTTAATGAACTTTCTACTTAATTCATTGTAAAGAAATGTGCTTTGCTCGAATATTTTTTTTCTATCATTTGTGTGCGCCTTACAGGTACATATATACAGAAAGGGAAAGTAAAAGATGCCACCAAAAAGTACAGAAAGTGCTTAAGTTCAAAAAGTAAACATAACAATACAGTGACGACGCCAGAGGGGGGCAAGAGGGGCGAGCGACCCCTAGTAGCTACTTCTGCCCCCCTGACTGCCACCTAGACTGCCCCTCCAGACTCGTACAATCTTTAAACATTCTTCACGTAGTATTTTATATCAGTATCATAACCAATCTCATTGACAAATTGTAGTCTACTTTCCATGAATTTACTATGTGGCAGATTAATCCTCAAGCTTTCTTCTTTGAGCGTCTGGGTATGCACGCATATTTCTGTTTTCTAATTTAGCCCCTTTTGAGGTAAATTTTAGTTATACTTCTTTCTTATGATTTTTAATAATTGTGCCTAGCGAACAATAGTAGATTTGGTCGACTTGTTTTCTTCTCATTGTATCAACTTCGATTGGAAACAAAAGAAAGGTAAAACCAGTTACGTAACTTGTTTGTATTTATCCAGGTTTGAAGTTTTCAGTTTCATATTTTGTTTTATTTAAAACTTCTTTTTTCTGAAACATTATTCTCGGCTTCCAATATTCAGAGGATGTGCTTATAACAGCTTAGTTTGCAACTACCAGGGCTTAATTTTTTGAAGGAGATAAAAAGAGTTGTGTTTTCCCTTCCTGCAAATGATAATAATAAAATTATGGAAGAAATTGATTCCCAATAAAATGTATTGTCAGAGTGCTGATCTTTAGTTAGTAATTGGTTTATACTAGTGCTCCTTTACTTATTTTGTTTCAAAGTACTGACGTGACGTCTACCATATTGACTAGGAACTGCTGAAAAATTCGTAGCCCAACCCAGAAGGAGTGCACGTGGATTGGTGAAGTTTTACTTCTTCTTCTCTTCCCCCGAGAGTCAATATACTACCTTGTACAGTGCTCCAGCTTTTGCAGAAAAGTTAAAAAAATCTAGACTTCCTCGCACCACTGTTCGTAGCACTACCCCTATCAGATCTAAAATGGCGTCTTTCAAGTGTTATTTAAGTTTGGGAAATAAGTACACGTAATAGTTACACGGAGCTAAATCTGCGGAATAAGAATGATGATCTAGACATTGAAATCCTAGATTATGCAATGTCAGTTATGTTCGCAGGGGCTTGATGGACAGGTGTATTCTTCTGAAGGAACAGAATTCCTTTCTTTTCATTTTCCGCAGCGTTGAACTTTGAATTTTTCTTTCAGTTTTGTAAGTAATGTATAGATTCTGGATTAAATATCTGACCATTGAGGAGGTAGTTTACCACTCCATACTTATACCAGAAAAATGTTCCAAACAGTTTCTCAACCTACTTCTGTGTCTTGAACTTTTTGGGGCGATGGAGAAATGAGTGCTACTACTCCATTGACTGTTGTTCCGATTCAGGATCATAGTGGTACAACCATATTTCATCTATGGTTACTATTCGTCAGCGAAATTGATCAGCATTACAGTCAAATTGGAAGAAGACTTCTCTTAATGCCGTTACCCTTTTATTCTCCTGACATATATTTTGGGAACCCATTATGCCGAGAACTTGCACATACCCAAGCCATTCTGAATTATGCTACCGACGAGTACCAAAGAAATGCCCAGAATCTCTGACACAAGTTTTGCTGAAAAGGTAAAAACTGAGAAAGCGGGGTGCAGACCTCAGACTATAATAAATATATCGTGAGTTTACTATACACTTTAAAAACTATATAAATAATAGCTTAAATTATTTTTGTCACACAAAAACGGGGGTGGCCTAGGCCCTCCGGCCCCGGGCTATATCCACCACTGGGTGAAATGCTGCAATTTTCAAGAATAATGTCACAAATTGCATCCATGATTCCAGGAAGAGTCACTGCTTTTAATCATCCTGGATGTAAAGCATAATTTGTTGAGAAATTGCTACGTTTATACTAAGCCACTTACTTCTTCACCACTGTATATAACGGAGGAGAGTCCCGTGGTGTTTCACTGATTTCCTAATTAATTTACTTCGGTGACTTTCCTTGGTGGAACAAAAATGTTATAACAGTAAGGATCTGGATGTTCGTGAAATTATCTGTTTGGGCACACATAATCACTTCAGAGGCCTGAGAAACAATAAGAATTTCATTATTAATATGAAAATTTATATTTGTACATACAGAGATATGTTTTTCTAAACTACGGTTTCATTTTTCTACCTAGTACCTACACTCCTTCTGGATTGGACTACGACATTTTCAGCAGCTCCTCGTAAATTCTCTCTCTGGCTATATATATATATATATATATATATATATATATATATATATATATAGAGAGAGAGAGAGAGAGAGAGAGAGAGAGACGTAGCATATAGACGAATGTGTTACTTGTAGCATACGCGAAAGTAATTCAATTTATGTTTAGGCTTCAAAAGTTTCATTGAAAAATATTTCATGTGCAGACGTTACTTATTTGTTAGTTACAAATTTTATTTGAAATAAGTTTAATTTATAATCATATAGATCTAACATAAAAACAGCAACGAAATACACAATGTAATGTAAAATAAGTCAAACGTAATAAATATGTCATTTTTGGTATGGCAAATAGCCCCCTCCCGAAAATGTATCTGCCCCTCCTTTGCCCACCTAAGAACTTAAAGCTGGCGTCGTCACTGTAACAATATAGTATGGAGTTCTTGCATACTTTCATTGTTGGCAGAAAAATTTCTTCTTTTACTTTTTTCTTTTCTCCACATCAAAGGATTTCACCGAAAAGTTTACAGAAATAAAAATAAGCTTTTCATTGTTTGCATTGTTATGTTCTCAATGATTTTGCATTGTAAATATTGGCTTTAAAGATATTAACACAGTATGTTAAACTTTCAGTTAAAGAGAATTTTCCAAGAATTGTGCTATATATTTTAAATTATGCTTTATGCTTTATTTTCTAAAATTATGCTTTTAAAACTAGTTCCCCAATGTGAGTGCATTTTGGTGTTCACCCAGTGTCGTGACCATAGTGCTCTGAAACGGGTCGGGTTGACCCGACCCGACCCGTGACCCGACCCGACCCGACTCGGATCGGGTCAGTTCGGGTCGGGTTACGGGTCGGGTCGGGTCGGGTCAACTCGGGTCGGGTTGTCGGGTCGGGTCAGTCGGGTCAACTCGGGTCGGGTTGTCGGGTCGGGTTATTCGGGTCGGGTTGTCGGGTCGGGTCAATCGGGTCAGCTCGGGTCGGGTTGTCGGGTCGGGTTATTCGGGTCGGGTTGTCGGGTCGGGTCAATCGGGTCAGCTCGGGTCGGGTTGTCGGGTCGGGTTATTCGGGTCGGGTTGTCGGGTCGGGTCAATCGGGTCAGGTCGGGTCGGGTTGTCGGGTCGGGTTATTCGGGTCGGGTTGTCGGGTCGGGTCAACCGGGTCAGCTCGGGTCGGGTTATCGGGTCAGGTCAATCAGATCGGATCACGGTTCGGGTCAGTCGGGTCGGGTCGGGTCATCGGGTCGGGTCAGTCAATTCGGGTCACGGGTCGGGTCGGGTCGGTCTTCAACCCGACCCGACCCGACCCGTTGAGAGCACTAGTCGCAGGTCAGGGTATACACACACTAACGTCCCTTTTATTCTTTTTTTTTAAGGGAGGAGGGGGATCCGCTGTCGTCTTTAATTTTCATATATCTTTTATAGAATAGAATATTTTATTGTCATTGAGCTTTACAAGCAATAGACAACGTCTGAATGAGATATACATGTAGATATAGATATATAAAAAAATAATCATTACATACAGACAATCAGTTATTGGTTAATATTATAATGAACAACCTAATAATATTTGAAATAAAGTGACACTGCAAATTAGGACACAATGTCTTGACATTCACTAAACTCTTGAATCGAGTAAAATGGATTCGTTATTAACCAATTATATAACTTTTTCTTATAGACCTTAAATGGCAGCTGCTGTATGGAGGATGTTAGTTTATTAAACAGCTAGTGAACGGTCAGCGGCGTGCCGTCAAGGGGAATAGGGGACTAGGCTAGTCCCCTGGCATTTTAATTTAAAGTATTTTGTGATAAATATATACCTAAAAATTCTTTATATTTCTCTATTTTCGTAAAATAACACTGTTTCAATTGTTATTACACAAGTTTAGTCAGCGCCCGTGTGCTGGGTGCGACAGCGAAGTGGAGATCGGAAACGCCCGGATTTTAATCGGCTTTTCTCGGGGAAGGGAACAGGGTCCATCCAGCAAAATATATGCCACATTGACTTGATCCCTAGTCTTCCCTTGCAAGCGCTGCTATCGGCTGAAGGAATTCCACTTGCTTTCTTTCGCTTAGCAATAGCTGAACCCTTATTGGCTCAACGCGTGGGTGTGTGAGGGTGTGAGCTTTAGTTCGCATTTTTGCCACGGCTCAAGACATTTTGGCAGCACAATAGTCCTCATATGTTGTCTAAGCTCTAAGCACGGGCGTTCTGTCGTAAGCGAATTCAATGCTCGTTTGCTTTTTACAGTTAATAGTTTTAACGCAATTAAAGTTACAGTATTAATCTTGACACTGTAAGAGAGCTAGTAAGTGTGAACATTTTAGATTATCAATATATTTTGAAATTGGCTCGAAGAGTAAAGTATGGAAGGGGACTCGTCTGAGAAATCGAGTCCCTTGCAGCAAAGCGATGGCGCAAGCAGTGGTATTACTTCAATTGGTACAGGGGACGGTAGGGGTGGGGATCGGCCATTTCAGTGTTATATTATGGACCAATTATTCATGGCATCATTTGGAATTTTTTAGTTTTCAAGGAAAGCAACAAATAATAACCAATGGTAGACCAATTTCAAGTATTTCCATTGACAGAAATGAAACAGGCCCGCAACCAGAGGAGGGCTACAGGAGCCTGACACCCCTAAACTTTTCGTGGCCCCTCTGTACCTCAATACAAGAAACACAATTTAGATATATATAAGAGAATTTTTAATGACTTGGCCCCCCCCACATATTCATGCCCCCCCAAACCTCTGTGGCTGGTTTCGGGTCTGAAATGAAAGATTATATACATAATATCAAAACGGATTATTTTGCTTCTTCAAAATAGTTAACTGCATGTGAGGCAAGAAACAAGCAGTGTTGCTGGCCTTATATTCTGTTCCACAGAGAAAAGGACATGAAAAATGATGATGGTTTTTGTGATGAACAATTTTCACAAAGCCAAGTTGCGCCACGAAAAGTGTTATTCACACGTGTCCACAATAACTAAATTGAAAACTTTCGGGAGAGCTAGAATTGATTTTCAATTGAGTGAGCAAAGAAGGTTAGATGTTTTAAAGCATAATGCAGAAGTTGATTCAAATCGAGAACTAATGAAACGATTGATTTATTTTTCTTGTTTTATGGCTCAAGAAAAGTTATCATTTAGAGGACATAACGAACAGGAAGAGTCTGTCAATTAGGGAAACTATATTGAATTAATTCAGTTACTTTCTAATTACGACACTAAATTGACTTGTAATCTTCACAGCACGGGAGTGTTTAAAGGAACATCAAACAGGATTCAAACTTATGTTACTAAATGTGTTGCATGACGTAATTTTGGCTAAAATTGTCAGAAATTAACAATACTCTTTTTACAGCAATAATGTTGGACAAAACTACGGACATTGTAAAGAACTTTCAATCGTCTTCGTACGTGAAGGACGGCAATATTCATGAAAAATTTATTTCTTTTGCAATAATGATCGCACTGCGACTGTTCTAAGTGAGCATGTTTTCCAAGTTCTCTCTCGCTTTGATTGTGAGTAAAAGCTTGTAGCACAAGGCTAGATGGAGCTGCCACGTTTTCTAGACATTTAAACAGTTTACAACAGTGTTGCCACAATCCTCGCTCTGGAGTGGGCTGAAAAATAGTACCAAATTGAAACAAAAAGGGCTAAATTTATTATTTTATACCAGTGTAATACAGGGCTCAATAGCACGAAACTAAAGAGGTCAAGTTCTAGGTCACTCCCCCCTCTTCCAAGAGTCCAAATCAAGAAAGTGCTCTTTTTAAAAATTATTTTTAAAAACATGCAAATAGGACCCAGTGGCGTAACAATGGCCTTTGGCGCCCCTAAGCAAAATACCTAGTAGTACCCCCTCACCCATTTAATAGACCAATGTATGACCATCTGTAACTTACGCGTATGCACCACATCCCACATTTGACTAGCTTTGGGCAGTGTTGCCAACATGAGATTTTTCTTTCCGCTAAAACAGGGCTAAACATTCGCTAACTGCAAAAAAAAAAAAAAAAAAAAAAAAAAGTTATCACGTCTACAAAAATACTGTAAGTAATATTGCAATCGGTATTTAAGAAGATCAGCTAATTATTACTCTCCGATAATGTTGAGATAGGTCAGTATCGTCCTCATCCATTTAACACTACGTCATCTCAGTCAACATCAGGAGCGGACGAAGGCAAAATTTTCACCCTGCCAATGAGTCTTTGCCCCCCCTCCCCACCTAGTCCTAGCCTATATTTTACATTTTATTACAGTGATGTTAGAAAATAAGTTCGAAAATTTATTTTGAGGTGCTCGTTTGGGCGCCCCTGATGTTAGCGTCCCGGGCAGTTGCCCGGTTTGCCCAACCTTTGATGCTTGGAGAATATGTCGTTATTTTTGAAAGCCTGTTGCGCAGGGGAATTTTATTTATAGTTATAGTACTCACGCCGAGTCGTGAAGCTTGACCTAGATCTACCGATCTCACCACCCAATAGAACGCGAGGGTGTGTTCCGGTCGTCAACCCCCACCCATCAGATTTTGCCAGTGTCTTCTTTCGCGCTACACGGAAAACATCTCCCGAGAGTACAGTGTTATCGGATTGGTGTCAAGTTCCGTTTTGTTAATTGTTTTTAGTTGCGTTATATTTTCGTTGTTACTATTTGTGCTATTGTTACCATTTTAGAATAGTTGTTACAGTAGTTATTGTTGTGCAGTGTTATTATTGGTAATTTTTAAATGCTATATATATATATATATATATATATATATATATATATATATATATATATATATACTCGTTTATTATGTCTTCAAAGTTTGGCAACATTGTTGATGAATTTCAACTGTTTGATGTTTCCCCAAGTGTGCGCTCGGGAAGCGACTCCATGAATTGTACCGAAGTTTCCCGATGTGTTGGAGCTCAAGCAAAATATTTCTATGATTGGTTTAGAGCCCAAGCTTCACGACTCAGTGCGAGTACTATAGTAAGCTCAGTGCATGTAATAGGACTGGTATCGTATTAATACGGTAATAATTAATTACCAGGAGGATTAATTTCTTAATCATACAGTGCTGTAACCTCGACGAGTTTACAGTAATGCCAATAATTTGATACGCAAATGTAATAAACTGCGAGAGGGAGGGGGAAGGAACTTTTATTCTTGCTATGTTTGAAAATGAAGACCAGGAAAACTTGGGGCTTATTTATATAATTTGTTTCTTTTTTATTAAAAACCTGGGGCTCCACCTAATATACCGAAACGTCCTGCGCCTGTAGGCAATGCCTACCCTGCCTACCCTATTGCTACGCCACTGGGAGAACCCCAAACAACCGTGGAAATAGATGAAACTCTTCTCGCACGTAGGGAGTAGGACAGAGGCCGCAAATTAAAAGAGAAAACAGTTGTCGTCTTCGGTATGTATTGTAAGGAAACCAAACGCGCCTCTATTTCAAAGTGACCAATAAACCAAAACGGTATTATGGCCACACATGAAAATATATATAAAACGAGAAACAAATCAATCATCTCCGAGTTCGCTCCTCATGACATCACACAGTATGAGTAACGTGAGATGTAGGAAAAACCTTACTGACACTTTTGAAAACGTGACAAGTAGTTGTTAAATGGTGCTGAATTGGGTAGAATTATACCAACTTTTTCACAAAAGGGGCTGAAAATGTCAGCGTGGTACCAACGGGCTCATGAATGAGAAAAAGGGCTGAATTTGGTACAATTGTACCAAGTGTGGCAACAGTGGTTTACAATCTTTTAAGAAAAGGTGTCCCAGTGCACTCTCCATATACTGCTATGCTCACAGACTCAATCTCGTTGTTCCACAGTCTGTTAATCACATCAAGGATTTTTTTTTTTTTTTTTTTTAAAGAATAAGTGGCATTCCAATTTTATTTTCACATTCATCGAAATGCTGTAACGCGCTTGCTGAATCAAAAGTAACTAAGCGATTTCCAACGGTTGCCAATATAACATGGAATTACAAATCCAGAATTGTAAATGCAGTGAATGAAAATCAAATATAGCTCTTACGGTGCTTTGAAGACATTGCAGAAGATTCAGATAATTGGGACACCGAAGCTTTCATAACTGGAAAAGGCTATGTGTAATCATTGAAGGGTTACGATTTTGCATTTCTATTAAAAGTTTTCAGTCATATTTTTATGGGCACAGACATACAGACAGACAATATTCTTCAAAGTAAAACCTTGGATGTGAAATGTTTCATCGAAAAAGTACAAGAAACGATATCTCACCTTAGAAATGCAAGAAACGATTTTGAAGAGACTTATAGAAAAGTAGAATTAGATGATAACGGGAACCTTCTAATAAAAGACGTAAAGTAGATGACTCAACAGATACAAAAATTAAATATGTGCATCTCTACCATGACATTATTGATACTGTGATTGGACAAATGGAGATGAGATTTCAAGATCACAGTGAGTTGCAATTTCTTGAGCTGTTATATTTAAAGAAATTTCAGTGCTTCAAATCTCGATTTCCTGATTGCTTGTTTTTTACCCTTAAATCAAGTTACAGATTTTTTTTTTTTTTAATTTTAACAATTTGTGGAGTGAATTAATATCAGTTTACAGACTCTCAGATTTTTCAAACAAAACTGTGACTGAAATTATCCATTTCTTGAAAGAAAGAGGCTTGGTAGAAGAAGCGTTTACAGAAACATACACCGTATAAATTGAGTTTAGTGTCAACAATACCACTCAGAACCTCCACTGTACAGCGCACATTCTCTTCGAACCTAGTCCCCTATGAGAAAAGTCACCGCACACCACTGTGAACGGTATATCAATTTTCTTACACAATCTAGTATTATATGTATGTACTTCATCCCTGAGTGTCATATTTGCCAGGTTTTGCTTAGTGTAAAGTAGCACTTGATAAATATATACATTAACTACTGTCATTATCTTAAGCCTGATAAATAGTGATTTACAGTGTTCTTTATCATGTGTTCCAACAATCCTGATGGCTTTCTTTTGCAAAACTAGAACATCATGTGCTTGGCTACTGTTACCCCAAAGCAAAATCCCATATCCAATTATGCTGTGAAAAAATGCAAAATATGAATTCCTCAGATACTCATAGGGAACTATATCTTTCAATTTTCTTAACAGAAAGAGCACTCGGGAGAGCTTTGTACATACATATTTGACATGTTGTTCCCAGGTTAGTTGGCTGTCTATACGTATACCAAGAAATTTAACCTCAAATACATCATAGTTTCCTCTATCATTGCAGTGATTGAGACTAAAGGTTACTTTTTTTTATGTTTTATCTTGATTTAGCACAAAACCATTTCTTTTAAACCAGTTCGCTGCCTCTCTTAATGCAGCTTGAGCTTCTATATAAACTTCTTCAAAGCTTGTATTTATGTTAAGTAGGGTAGTGTGATCCGCGTGTGGAATTGATGTGGTATTAGTATTTAAAGGCAAATCATTTATCATTATTAAAAATAGTACCGGACCCAGAACAGAACCCTGCGGTACCCCATATTTCACTTCTAACATGTAAGATGTTTGAATGCATGTTGTTAACACTGACTATCTGTTTACGTTCATTTAAATAGGATTTTACAAAGTTTGAACTGCTACTATGGAATCCGCAATACACCAACTTATCACATAGGATTTTATGATCTACACAATCAAATGCTTTACTTAAATCGCAGAATGTAGCTAGAGCAAAACCCTTATTTTCAGAAACTTCATATATGTTTTTCGTTAGTGATTCTACTGCATCAGTTGTGGATTTCCCAGACCTGAATCCAAATTGAGCTTCTAGAATTATATTTTGCTCAGTCATATATTTATATAGCTGATTTTTAACAATAGTTTCCATAATTTTAGAAAAAAATGGAATAAGAGATATTGGACGGTAATTAGACGAACACGATCGATCTCCCGTTTTGTATATAGGAACAACTTTCGCTATTTTAAGCGCTTTAGGAAAAATTCCTTGAGAAAAACATTTATTGAAGCATATTGCAAGGGGTTGCGCAATGTGATTAATGATAGCTTTTATAAGGTTGCTCGATATGTCAAATATATCCTTACTGTCAGAAGTTTTCATTTTTTTTTTTTTACTACTTTTATGACATCATCAGGGCTAACATGGTTAATAACAAAAGAACTATTAAATGGACTATGTTGACTTAAATACTGATACATATTTACATTAGTATCTGCATTGTTTTTCTTGATTTCCTCTACGGAAGTAACAAAATACGTGTTAAGAGTATCAGGCGACAGCGTAACATTATTGTTGTTATTATTATTACTATTGCTTACCTTGTTGATTATCTTCCATGCAGTTTTGCATTTATTTGATGATAATTCAATGCAATTTTCATTGTATGTTGCTTTCGCTACCTTTATTCCAGAACTGCATTACTTTACTCAGACACGATGTTGTCCACCACAAACTTACCAGGCCGGGGATCGAACCAGGGACCCCTCACACCAAGGATATGTGACCCCTCTACGACTGAGCCACCGTGCCCCATGTTCTGTTTTAAAGGCTATGTTGTCCGCAGATATCATTATACGTCTTTCATTTATCTTAATGTGATTGCAGAGTGGTTCTGAAAGAATAGTTAGTATTTTGGTAGGTATTATTCGATTGTTCAGAGTAATAAAAGTTCATACAAACCCACGTCCAATTCTTTATAATTTGGTCAAGCAGTTGTTTTAAAATGGTACGCAGACAGGAGAATTGTTTTTATCTTTTTTCTTTGCAAATTTGTAAGTTAGTATTGCCGTCGTGAAGTAGGGTTTTGCAGCTAAAGATACATAGTCACTCTAAAAATGTGCATTCATTTAAACTCTTAAGCTTAGTGACATGTAGATTTCGAAATCCTACTTTACCTGAAGTCACGTGGAAAGGAGTCTCTTTTCCTCGAATGCTTCAGAGAGTGCATCCGTTGAGACATATCACCAGTTCTGGTTTAAGCATTGTATTGGGCACGATTATTGTGTTTGGCATGTATCTCTGTGCCTTTTACTATGGTCCTTTCTCAATCAATACATTCCCATTTATTCGTATTTTAAAAATGTCGAAGTTTGCTTTAAGTAAGTTTAGAATCCAATTGATAGTCAATAACTTTTGCTGTCTTCTCTTTATATCCTACGCGTAATAAAATTCACGAAAGAGCGTAAAAGACTTTAGTCATTGTTGAAGACATATGATTAATTTAAAAAATCATATTGCGTGTGATTTACTATTCAGCTATGTTTGGAATAGTTGCAGTGTTGCCGAAGTACAATTAGGGAAAATCGCAGCGTTTCACTTTTCGCGCGAAAATTGTAATGTTTGTAACTCTGTTTTTTCATAATTCGCTGCCTGGATAACATACCAAGTATTTTCCAAATATTTTATTTTGCTACGAAAAGATTGAGGTTAAAATAGACGGAGTGTAAAAACAATTAAAATGTTATTAACTTTGAAAAAAATATATTTCCTTTTTTTTCTCGTAGCAGGAAGGAGAGGCCCGAGTGAGAGTGGAAATTCATCCCGTGGAGATGATTGTTGATCAAGATGACATGTCACAGCAAAAGGGTACAGAGGAACCACGTGGTACAGATTCTTCCCTTGTGGTTGATTTCCTTAAAGGGCGACATTGCTTGAGTGGGGTAAGATGTAGCTTAATTTTCCAGTTCCTACTACACTGTTGTCGAACTCAGTAGGGGGGATATGTAAAATGGTAGGGACTCACTATAGTATAGACGGTTCCGTTTTCTTATAATCTCTTTCTAAAAATGTCGTCAGCCTTTGAAAGGAAAAGAATACTTGAGCAGAATTAGTTAGTTTCGATTTAGAGTTCCTTCCAGCAACAAGGCTGTATGAGATGTAGAAGCTGAATTACAAAGCTCCTGCCCGCGTCAAAGGCACGTACGCTATTACCGCGAAGGAGCACCACTTAATGAGAAGCTCAGGATTGTCAAACAGATGAAGCCCAGAGATATTTATCTACATTTGAGAATAGATGAGAGAAAAATAATCTTCCTCTTAACGTCTCACAATTATGCTTCGTATGCCAGAGAGAGACATAAGTGAATCATAATGAAAAGATGTCTGGATTTTAAAAAGTTAAGAGAAAACTAATAAATTTCAATAGAAACCTACTCACACTATGTTACCTATTCAAGTTCGTATGACCTGAGATCAAAGTGGCGATTCTTGATACGAGGTTGGTGTAAACGTTTCTGTTTAATTTGGATTATTTTAAATATGCATGCATGATGCTTGCTATTTTGTTTATTGTTATGGTTATTTTAGGCATCTATTTAATTTTGCCACCGTGTTCCATATCTGCACCATAATTTAAAGGTTAACTACGACTAACTTTTTCTGCACAATTTTAAAATGTAACAAAATAATTTCTCGGAAGATATACAAAATCCTGCGTCTAAAAAGTATTGAGCCTTTTATGCACTAAATGGTGTTAGTGTCCCAAATCGCACGATATATGAGTCACATCGGGTCAGGCCTAACGTCGTTTGATAGCTGACATTAAAGCAGGTAGATGTGCCGAAAGTGTAGGAATTCTTATACTCAGACGTAAGGTATTGTGCCGCGAAGATAAAGCGAACTTTCCGCAAAACTACGCTACATTTTACAATTTGATTTCGGCCAAGTCGCAAATGCTGAGCAGGCCCGTGGAGATGTTTGGGCAGTTTATATACATACGTTATCAAAATGAACAACCAAAAGATGGTTCAGTAGCTTTCGTTTTGAAAATTTTTATGTCCAAGTTGCTGCTTGCAGTGAGCGACCAATGACGGCAAAAGTGGATGATATTCTGGCAGAAGTCGATCAAAACTGGATTAAGCAGTCGTGACACCACCAATGATCTGAACATCCATCACCAAGCAGTGTTAAATCATTTGGAGAAAGCTGGATACAGAAAGAAGCTCGATGTTTAGTGCCACATAATCTGACTGAAAAACATTTACGCGATAACACTTCTATCTGCTAATCTCTTGAAACGTAACGAACTCAAGCCATTTCTGAAGCGAGTGAAGAAAAATGGATAACCTACGACGACAATGTACAAAAAAAACTTGGGTGAAGCGAGAAGCTTCACAGTCTGTGGCAAAACCCACACTGATGCGCAGGAAACTTCGATTGGAAGGTCATTATGCATCACTGAAGTTGCTGCCACCGGGCAAATCATTAGACTCAGGCCTGTACTATCGCCAATTAGTGCGAGTGCACCATTAAAAAAATTAAAAAGGACAGAACGGGTCAACGCAGAGAGTGTCGTATACCACACTATCAACGTCATCTTTAATGACCCGTCAGAAATTGAGATATTTTAGCTGAGAGATTCTAATATATCCATCGTATAGTTCGGACCTGGTACCCTCAGAGTGTCATAGATTTCGGTTTCTTCAGAATGCGATGGAATTAGAATTTTGGATACTGTTTATTTATATATAATTTATTGTGTTTTATTGAATGATTGAAACACAATAAATCAGGAATTGAATTTGTTGTAACAGGAACCGACTGAGTCTCGCCCCAACCCAGAAGGACCTTAGCTAACACACTTGGCACATCGTCGCTTCAACTTCTCTAACCCCAAAAGAGTTTTCTTCTGGTCTGCAAGAAACTGTTCTGCAGCTGCTATAACCGTTACCAGTGTTAAATTTCTGTACATTCAGATTTTTTGAAGTCTAGGGAAGGGATAATAATCAGAGGGCGCAAGGTCCTGACGAGTAAGGTGGGTGAGATTTTTATTGTTCTTACTGATGTCATTTTGAACAGGAGCGCGTAAATTTGCTGTTATATTTACAGTGTAATTTAAATTTTGGTAATAATAGCAGGTTAAGCGATTTTTGTCAACTTATTTTCAAGGCTTATGAAGTAAGTCACTCAACAGGATAAAAGAAATTAATGCTTATATATATATTCGATTTTTCACAGGGGTCTGGATGGTGGAAATATGAATTCTGCTACGGGAAGAGCGTAAACCAATACCATGAAGAAAAGGATGGTACTCGAACAGTGGTCAATTTAGGAAACTTTGATTTGAAGAATCATATTGAATGGCTGGATAAAAACCCTCATAAAAAGCCTAAAGCCTTCCCACAGAGGAAGCATGTGTCTCACTTCTATTCCGATGGGACAGTCTGTGACAAAACGAATCGACCAAGACATGTGGAAGTGAAGCTGAAATGTCTGGAGAATTCTAGTTCTAGCGCTGTGGCTCTGTACTTGCTTGAACCAAAAATTTGTGAATATATCTTAGGTGTTGAGTCTCCTATTATATGCAACTTATTGGATAAAGTGGATGAACATGGGTTAGTTTGTGATACATTTCTAGATCTCGAAGACGTTACTATTTCAGAGGAAGAAGAAGTGTTTCAAATGAGGTGATCGACGGTTGAAAAATTTCACTACAGCTTAGGTTTTACAATAATACAGTGAAACCTGTCTATGTTGGCCACCATCGGTTCCATCGAAAAGTGGCCAACTTAGACAGGTGGACAACTTTACAGAAAATAAGTGGGATTTGTGTATTTTTAGCATAGGATTTCTAGTATTACTTGATTGTAAAATTTTAATAAACAGTAGCAGGACAGCTACTTATAAATAATGTATATAGAGTAATCATAAAAATTTACAGTACTAGAAAATATTACTATAGTATGAAAGAGCGCCGATTTCTCTGTAAATTTGGGGGGGCCCATTCAGATGCAGAAGGTATATATATGAAGATTTTAAGACAGATTGCACTCAAATTATACCAAATATTGTATACTCATAAATAAAATAGGGGCCACATGAGCTTTGGGGGGTCCGGGCCCCCTCGTCCCGCCAGGATCGGCGCTCTTGATAGTATGTTTAATATATGTGCATACCTTTCTCTTCCTGAAAACTAGTCTGGTACATTGGATTATTCGGATTGAAAACATACTAACACAAACAACCATGAAATAGAAGTGTATATACGCAGTTTATTGAAATTGATATTATAGCACACTGAATTATTCAGATTGAAAACAAGAAAAGCTAAGTTATAAATTGAGAAATTCATATGCAATTTATGAGACTTATTTTCAGTTGTTACTGAATGGTGGTTCATTCTAGACATATTTGCTTTATTCTTTTTGGCAGATATGCACATTCTCAAAAACTCCGCTATCTTTTGACAAGCCGACAGGTGCCAATAGTTGACAATTCAGATGGTTAGTTTTAACCTTGAGAATTTTTCGGAATTACTAAAGCTCCCCACTGATGAGAGGGGTTGATATAGCTAATGGTTTTACCAAAACAGACAGGGTAAACAAATACGTACACAGGCACGTAGCCAAGGGGGGTCCGAGGGGTCCGGACTCCCCTTCGAGACCAGAAATGAAAAAATTAAGGAAGGATAAAACAAAATGAAATGACAAAAAGAAGGATCAGCGTTAAAAATTAAAAAGAAAACTACAAGAAGCTTTTGCTTACTCTTTCTTATGAGGAGATTTGTATTACTTGCAATATGGTGGCGAGGTAAGCGAGGTATTCTGGAAGTCAGAGAATTTGAAATTTCAAGAAAAGTTATGGGATTCTCAGAATTCCTGCTACTAGTCAGGGAGATTTCAAGCTTTCGAAAGCATAGTGCCGTTGTGTAACAGCGTGGATATTTTTAATCATAACTTTTCGTCATCGCATCCTTGCAGTATCAAATATGTTATTTCAAGGACAATTTTCTGTTGCTCCTTTAACCTGTCATTTGGAATCGACAGTAGTTGACGGAATAATAAAAACAAAAAATTATGTTGAAAGAAAGTTCTGTTAGCATTTGATTCAACAGAGAAAGGAACGCATATATTGTAAAACTAGTTGAATATACACATGCTTCGCACAGGGGCTGTATTTGGAAGTCAACGCCTGTGGGAGTATCACCATTGATCTCAGCGACCGCGAAAACTATGGATTTGATACTAATATCGGTCGTTTTGGGCTTTTTTTTTTTTTTTTTTTTTTTTTTACATGTCTCGGTATCCACCCCCGCTGACTCCCGGCCCGCATGCTTGCAAGTCATCGCTAATGGAAGTATCACCATTGATTTCAGCGACCGCGAAAACTATGGATTTGAACTAATATTGGTGATTTTGGATTACTTTTATGTCTTTTTATCTCACCCCCCTCCGGTGACCCCGGCCCGGAGCCGAATAGCGTGAATTTAGAAGTTAATGCAACTGGAGTTCCACCATTGATTTCAGCGACCGCGAAAATATGAATTCGACACTAATAGCTCAAGTGGTAGAGCGTTGGCTTCGCATTCGGGAGGTTGTGGCTTCGAATCCCGCTGCCTACCATCCTGACTGAGGTTTTCCAGGGTTTCCCTCAGTCCTACCAGGCAAATGCCGGGATGGCACCTACTAAACAGGCCCTGGCCGATACCTTTCCAAATCGTTTCCATTGTTAATGTTGTTGGATATTCAATGTAAAATGGCCTCTGAGCTGTATCTGGTGATTGTTAAATAAATATCGGTCATTTTCTACTACTTTTACATGTCCTGGTAAACGCCCCCCTGAGACTCCCTCGTTCGAATTTCGACAAAAACGTGTAACTCTGGTCTGGAACCTGGACCAAGGTATTCGTGACTAAAATTTGGTAACTCTCGGTCAATTTGTCTGGTTCCCAAGCCGGTTCCGGTAAACGCCCCCCTGAGACCCCACTGTTTCGAAATTTGAAAAAAAAAAACGCTTCGTCTTGATCTGGGGCCTGAGCCAAGGTACCCCTGACCAAAATTTGGTAACTCTCGGTCCACTCGTCTGGTCCCCAGGCCGCACACAGACAGACAGACAGACAAACACACAAACAAACTTTATTTTATTTATATTAGAAGATAGTTTACAAGACAGTATTCAGTATGTACTTTTTATAATAATTGAGGTCATAACGAAAGGTAAATTGTTATGTTTGAATAAACAGGAGAAGGACATAAATATTGCAAAAATTTTTTCAATACTTTTTTTTTTATTATTATTTTGCTCGAAATTTCTTCATAGTTTGTTATTAAAATACTTGCCATAATATCCTAATTTTATTGTCCTAACAAACCAATATATGTTGATAGTAAATTAGTTTAGATGATCGAGCTCCTGGGCCTTGAGAATTTAATGTCACCCCCCCCCCCGTTACGAAATCCTGGCTAAACGAACCAATATATGTTCCAGTAAAATAGTTTAGAGTGATCGAGCCCCTTTTGTGATGACCACAGTATTTCATGCCACGGACCCCCCCCCCTCCTTCACGAAATCCTGGCTACGTGCCTGACGTACAAGCATTTCCTGAATTCCTGTACGTGCTTTTTCTTATTCACATCTCCCTTCACCACCCCTTTATGAGGGTAGTGTTCTGACCATTGACCTCCAAGAACAAATCGTACGAATCTATGCTTCTTTGTGTCCAGTCACAAATACACAACATCTGCCTCTCATATGGGAATTCGAAAGAGTTAAGAAAAATAACAAAACTGTATTTTTCGTGGTCAAGATACGCAGGAAAAATTTATCATTATCATCATAGGGTAAACATTGCTTCAATGTGGCCAACTTCCAAGATAGACAGGTGGCCAACTTCCAAGATAGACAGGTGGCCAACTTATAGAGTAGTAACTAACGAATGTCTTATGGAAAATGCAGGTTCAAGACGAACTAGGCCAAGATAAGCAGGTGGCCAAGTTGACAGGTTTCACTGTGTGTTTGAGTGTGTGATATTCTACTTCAAAAAACAAATCACGACGGTGGTGGGTGAAAAACTGTAAAGTTTTCGCAATGGAAGTAAGACGTTCATGAATAAAATATTTATAATTATCGTTCAATGTAAGCTCAACAATTGAGCAAACCGTTCAGATATAATTGTTTGATTGGTGTTAATTTGGTACTATTATGCGCAGTATGATATCTGTAAATATTGGGTGCTATTCTGAATTATGTTTTTGAGAACGTAATTAAAAGTAATTGCATTTGTTTAATAAAAAATGAGCTCAAAATATGTAATTTATTTATTTCGTTATTTTCAAATTTTAATATCTGAATAATTCATATTTATAAATGTTGGTAGAAAGAAGTTCTCATATATCCACATTTTTCTCAATCTTTCTCTCTCATTGACACATTTACTCAGCTGACTTCTGAATGAATATCTGTGAAGATCAAATTTAAGGAGCTATGTAACTCGAAAATTCACAATACCTAATGTCATACAGATCATAAAATGTCTAAGATGGTCGAGACAACGCCGCTTCAGTGTTACCATACACGGCAAGCGAAATTACACACACCTTCCGTCCAAATTGCACAATTTTACAAACTGGAAAACAGAGCACACAAAATTGCACAATACATTACAACCTATATATATGTATATTATGTCTGATGATGTACTCCCATGCGCAAAAAAAAAAAAAAAAAAAAAAAAAAATTGCGCGTATACTGTAACTCAAGATTTTTCTCAATTATTTAATTTTCCTTATGTTTATGGGTAAAATTCAGTTATTAGTATGTGAAGATAATAGAAAGCAATCCATCTAAGGAGATATTTCCAAAAAATATAATAAAATAATAAAAATATAAGGCAAAAAACAAAATTATGTTCGGTTTTGTATATACTGGCAATAATGTTTTCGAGGGAATTTTTGGAGTAGCACAGCACGATTGTAGAGGGAATTACAGAATTGGTAACAGAACAGTTGAATCAAGGAACAGGAAAGTGGAGTAAAATATTGCATTTATTGGCTTAAATCTAGGGTGTAAATTGTCTGCCAAATATAAATTAGCTTCTGTAACCAAGATGTTGTTTATATAAACAAAGAGAAAAACGGTTGTCTTAAGTTTGGAAGTGACATGCTCTATAGCCATGAGCATTTATTTCTTAAGAAAAAGATAGGTAATAAAAGAAAGTCTGTGTGGTGAAGTGGGTAGAGTGACGGACTAGTAATTCTTATACTGTTTTGACCCCAGATCGAATCTCATCCGATCCTGTTCATTTTTTTTACGAAATATTATAGAAGTGTATAATTTGTATGTTAATAAAAACTGAAACAATACAATAAAGAAATAACTTTTTGTTTTCTCTGATGACGTATTTATTTAGAATTAGTATACTATTAGTAATAGCCATTGCTTTCAGTTTATGCTGTTATATAGCTTCTTTTATCATCCTCTTTTCTTGAAAAAAAAACAAACAAAAAACAAATTTGTCTCCAATAAAGTATGAAAAATATATATAGACAGAAACAGACATCTTAGTATCAAACGTGATTTATCGTGATGAGATAAACAAGTTTCCCGTTATTAAAAAAGAAAACTATAGAAAATCATTGAATTTGGTCTTTAGGTTTTTAGCATGCTATATATATTCTTTATAAGACTATACTTTATAAGGCAAGATGTGCGATCATACCAGGGTTTGCCCAAGTGGGCCCAGCCCGAAAAAACTCGGTGGGTTTTTTCGGGTTGGACCCACCTGAAAAAACTCACTTTAAAACCCACCTGGGTTTTTGACTAATTTGTTAGTATATTATTGATACAACTAAGGTGATCACATTGTAAGTGATTTTTATCACATTTTAGACTTTCCTTGGGTGGATTAAAGGCTTTCACGTTAAGGTATACAACAACATTCAACGTAAGACCTTTATAAAGATCTGAATGCACTGAATGAATTTATATAAAAAAAACTTACCTTAGCCTGCGATAGTTATAGAACAAATTAATGTATGAATTATGCTTATAACCTATTTAAAGTAAAATAAGCAATTTTGTACTTTAGAAAATATTTTCCGTGAAAAGTATGCTCGTCGACTTGGCGACACCAAGGGACATTATCACTCATACGTTTGACGGGTTTAAGGTCATAGGTGCCGTGTTAATAGTACATATGTAAATACATTAGTAAAGCCATTAGCATTATTTCTCACCTTTTATGTAACACACAAGGTTCTTTAACTAAAATTTGGTTTTCCAACAATAACAGTTTAATTCAATCATTTGTTGCTACTCTTGAAATAAGAATTCTGTAGAATCAAAACCAGCAATAGCGTAAAAATTCTTGTCAAATTTAAGAAGCTTAATGCTCGGGGTTCCGAAGACTATGTAACGCTTGCTATTTCAAGTGCTGAATTCAAATTTCCGTACCAGTGAAAATTTTGATGTACACGCCGTGAAAGAAGTGCTCGGGAAATTCCCAAATTAAACGCAGAAGAATCGGAAATGAATACTTCAACAATAAAACTATTTATTTTACGCTTTTAAGCCTGCCATACGGGTCCCGCTTTTGAGCCCGAGTATCCCGCGTCCCCGTAAATTTAGTCGGGACAGGGAAATGTCCCGTATTTTAACTCTGTTCCATTTCTGCTATCAATATCAGCTTATTCGAAAAGTGAAAAGCAAAAAATTCTGACATTGGCTGGGAATCCTCTAATTAGTGAATGAACAGTGCGCTGTTGCATGTAACAGTTTCGAGGAAGTTATAACACCACCCTGTCCGACTTGATAGCGAGCGAAATTTGCAAAACTACTTTTTCCATTGCACTTGACAAACTCGGATATTCTTCGGAACATCAAAAAAAAAATAAATAAATAAATAAAAAAAATAAAAATAAAAATAAAATTAATAAAATAAAATAAAATAAAAATAAATAAATAAAATAATAAAAAAACATGGCTTTGAGTGTTTCTACATTTACAAACACAGGGAAGATGACTAACTTTTTCTTCAGCAACACATTAGATAAGTTAACAATAATTATAATCTTTTTCAGAGGCTAGGGGCACAGAATTGTGGTTCGGTCCAGGTCTTAGAAAAATGTAAATCTGGTCCTGACAATTACACACGACACAAGGAGAAAAATCAGCTTTTCATCAGATTAACCCTTATCCGGGCAAGACATTTTTGTAACGTAAACGGGCAACCGGGGCCTGTGAGGCCCAGTATATATTTTAAGTGCAGAATACACAAAATCAATGCCTATTGTCACTTACTGTTTAGACTAGTCTAGAATGTACCGGTATATATTTTTGTCAAGTAGCGAAACTTCGTGTCACGCTTTTGTAAGCCAAGCAGAATAGCAAATCCGGTCCAGACATTTTTGTAACGTAAACGGGCAACCGGGGCCTGTCAGGCCCAGTATATATTTTAAGTGCAGAACACTCAAAATTCAATGTCTGTTGCCGCATACTGTTCCGACTAAAGGTTACAATTGTCACGTGTTCAATATATAATTATGTGACAATTTGATCTAATATTTGACAGGAATTTCACTAAAGTTATACGGGGCCTCCTAGGCCCCGGTTGCCCGGTTACGTCAGGAAAAGATTTTCAAATTAAAAAAAAAAAAAAAAAACATTAGCTTTACCAACTCGATATGTTCATGATTTTAACTTCGACGAAAGATAGAAGAATTCATTATTTTATGTCTTCGAAATATGTATGGTTATTGAGAAATTTTAGAAAAATGAAGCTACTGGGCCTGGGAGGCCCCGGTTGCCCGGATAAGGGTTAAACTGACGAACGTAATTTTGACAGATACAGCCATGTAAATAAATATTGCTAAATGCGCGAAAAATATTGAAAGTAGATTGTACCACTGATTTAAATAATTTGCATATTGTTTTCCTCTAAAGCATTTTTATGGCACATCTGAAGTTTTTAGGCATCTTCAGTCTATACAATTAATTGCAGGTACGAACAGAGAAAAGCAGCTGCTGCTTAGTGAACTTTCGCCTATTGAAAATAAATAAATAAATAAATAAAAAGAAATCTTTTAGTTTTAGTCTCACGGTTATGCGTGCCATGCTCAAGGTGACGGTGATGATGAGAAATGATTGAAATGACGGAAAGAAGAAAGTAGGAGGAAACGTGAGAATCCCGAGAAAACCCCCACACAAGGTGTTTGTCCACCACAAAGCTCAATTGGCGCGAGCTGGGATCGAACTAGGAACCCCATGCACTAGAGGTGAACGCTCTACCACTGAGCCACCGCGGCCTATTATACTTTGTCCATAACCAGACTACAGTTCCTTGCATTGTGTTGGAAAGTTGAGGAAGGGAGGGATCTGAGGTGTCCCGTATTCTCAAAACCCGATTAAACCCGAAAAAAAAAAAACAATTAAACCTGAAAATATGGCAGGTTTATTTACGCTGGAAGATATTAATTTCATATAAGACATTTTAAAACATTTATTTATTTAATACAACATGAATTGTATCTTTGTTTTAAATTAATAGACACCTTTTGGTATTCATATTTGGTGAACGTCAGTCAGGCTTCTGGATGACTTGGTCTACATTTGTTCGTTTGTCTGCCGAGCTCCTTCATGGCTACGCGGTTAGTGTACGCGTCTTCTGCGTGGGACCTGGGTTTACTTCCCGGAGGGAGCTCATGTGGTCCGGATTCCACGTTAATCAGTAGGTCCCGTCTCATATAGCCTCACTGCTGAAAGGGACGTTAAACACAAAGTCAACTCAACTCATTTGTCTGCCTCTACCACACACAATACAGGGTACAACTTTCGGCCTTTTAAGTTAAAATTTTCAAAATACAAGCACGAGACACACTAAATTTCTTGTATAGATTTTGGTGCCATACCAACGTAAAATTTCAAAATGGCGGCCATTATTTCAAAACAGCGAGTATCCACGCTAGGAAGCGCAATTTTCAGCCTTTTAAGTTGAAATTTTTGACGGTGGAAGCACAAGATATGTTAAATTTGCTGTATAGATTTTCTCAGCGATTGAATGTAAAATTTCAAAATGGCGGCAATTTTTTTCAAAACAGCAGTAAGTAGAAAATTGTTGCAAGTTGTGACAATGACAATCTTGAAATATAAATCACATTTTAACACTTTTACCCCAAAGACATTGAAATATTTCGAAAAAACCCGGTTAAACCCGAAAAACCCAATTAAACCCGAAAATACCCGAAAAACCCATATGGGCCCAGGTGGGTTGGGCTTTTTCAAAAAAGCCCGGGTTTTTTCAAACCCTGGATCATACCCACAAATTTAGCTAGTGGGTGAAAGATGTTTTCGGCACAAATATTTTACAGGTCTAGGTGCATGAAACACCAATACGCCATGGTCTTGACCTTCGTTTATTTCACATTATTATCCGACATATCATAGCAGGTAAAAAGCAGCATCAATTGGCAAGAAAAACTGCAAGTTGTGGTCTTAGTGTGTTTTGGATGCTCCGGACTCGATCGCCTAGCACGCCCGTCTATACCTTGACTCATACGCCTATCATTCAGTGCAGGCACATATCCAGCTTTACTTTTCGGAGGGGGCCCGACACGAAAGGTCGTAAGCACGTAATTCTAATGTTTCAAAAATATCAATAATAATAATAATAATAATAATAATAATAATAATAATAATAATAATAATAATAATAATAATAATAATAATAATAATAATAATGCAACAGTTCTGTATTTCTCTTAAACATTTCTTACTTTTCATTTATGAACCGGTCAAACTGCATTCTAACACAAACGAAATCAAAAAAAATATTTTCATTTATGAACCGGTCAAACTGCATTCTAACACAAACGAAATCAAAAAATATTTTCTAGAGACATGTAAGGAAAACTGTCTGCTACGTATATCACATAACAAAAATAGCAAATGGCAATGAGTGTATCGTTCTAATACAGTAATGTTATAAACAGAACGGAAACGAAATTGTAATCCCATTTAAAAGTGTTCTTTAATTCCACCTGGTATCAATGGCATTACGGTATATTCTTACAAGTAACACTTCCCAAGTGTAACACTCCGATGTTGATAAAATTTGACAGGCAGATACTACACATAAAATAAACGAATACATGTTTTTTTTTTATTTTCTGCGGAAAAACGGTTTTAGGGGGCAAAAGCCCTCACCCAAAATTTTGAAAGTTAACGCCCGAAAGACAAAAAAAAAAAAAAAAAAAAAAAAAGTGGACCAAAGTGAACGAAATTGTGCATAGATATGGCAGACGTAAAATGAAGGAATACGTGTTTTGTATTTTCCTGGAAAAACGGTTAGGTGGGGCACAGACCCCTCCAAACCTTTGATCATGAAATATCAAAAGTGCTAGTAACAATATGTCTGATGTGTGTAAAGGACGAAGAATTCCAACGACACTTTGTGTATGGACAATACGCAAAAACTAAACGAATACCTGTTTTTTTATTTTCTGCGGAAAAATGGTTTTAGGGGACAAAAGCCCCCATCCAAAATTTTGAAAGTTGACGCCCGAAAGACAAGAAGAAGTGAACCGAAATGAATGAACTTGTGCAAAGATATTGCAGACGAAAAACGAGGGAATACGGGTTTCGTATTTTCCTGAAAAAGAAAGAAAAGAAAAGAAAAACGTTTGGGTGGGACACAGACCCCTCCAAAACTTTGATCGTGAAATATCAAAAGTGCTAATAATAGTATGTCAGAAGTGCTTAAAGGATATGAAGAATTTGAACGACACATTGTGTAGGGACAATACGCAAAAAAACAAACGAATACGGGTTTATTTTCTGCGAAAAAATGGTTTTAGGGGGCAGAATTCCCCACCCAAAATTTTGAAATCGTGCATAGATATTCTAGACGTAAATTGACGTAATTGTGTTTCGTATTTTCCTGAAAAAAAAAGCGGTTGAGTGGGGAACGGACCTTCTAAGCTGTTGATTACGAAATATTAAAAGTGCGAATAAGTATACGTCAGAAGTTCCTAAAGAGTATGGAGAATTGCAACGAAACTTCGTATAGGGACAATTTGCAAAACAATAAATGAAATGCGTTTTAATTTGTACGACAAAACAGTGTTGGGGCCTAGAGCCCCTCCAAAAAAAAGTAAATATTACCGTAAAACTGCAGGAAGGAATGGACCGAAGCAAATAAATTGTGTGTAGATATTGTATAGACTGTATGTAAAATAAGGACTTTCGTGTTTTTAAGATGTCCCTATCAATTTTGGCACATCAACAACAAACAGGAAATTAATCGGCACGTGTTTTTGTTTATGCGGAAAAACATTATAAGGGTTAAAGTTGCCTCGTGATATACTACAAAATACGCTAACTGTTTGTGCTTGTTGTTGATCTGCCAAATTTGAATAAATCTGATGGAGACGCTTGTGAAACACGAGAGGCTTTATTTTTCATATCCAATATCTACAGACAATTTCATTCGCTTCGGTCCTCTCCTTCCGACACTCAACGCCTCGGTCCACTCAACAGTTTTTTTTTTCTTTTCAGGAAAATACGAAGCACGTATTCCCTCATCTTACCTCTACAACATTTGTGAACAATTTCATTCAGTTCGGTCCATTTCTTCTTGCCTTTCTTGCGTCCAATTTCAAAATTCTGGGTGGGACCTTTTGCCCCCTAAAACAGTTTTTTCGCAGGAAATAAAAAAGCCGTATTTGTTTATTTTTTGCTTATTGTACTAACACAAAGTTTTGTTCCAATTCTTCGTGTAAATTTAGGCACTTCTGGCATACTGTTATTAGCACTTTTGATATTTCATGATCAAAGGTTTGGAGGGGTCTGTGCCCCACCTAGCCGGTTTTTCCAGGAAAATACAAAACACGTATTTCCTAATTTTATGTCCGCAATATCTGTTCACAATTTCGTTCACTTTGGTCCACTTGTTTTTGCCTTTCGGGCGTCAACTTTCAAAATTTTGGGTGAGGGCTTTTGCCCCCTAAAACCGTTTTTCAGCAAAAAATAAAGAAGCACTTATTTGTTTATTTTATATGTAGTATCTACCTGCCAAATTTTATCAAAATCGGAGTGTTACACTTGGGAAGTGTTACTTGTTAGAATTATAACAACAACGCATTGTCCACAGTTTGGACACTGACTCAAAGTAATCTGACATAAAAGAACCTCAAGAGGGAAAAAGTAGGTTTATTAAAAAGTGCTTGAGATTTGGTAAGGGACAGCTTCCAGGACCTCACGCTGGATACGTCACTGAGTCAATGCATTGTATTTGTTTCTTGCAAAACATGATAATTAGATGCGTAATATGTAAAATTATATCATAGTTTGACTTTTAATAGGTCTTTCCTTAATACATCCATATTATCCGGCGTTCTGCCTGCCTGTTTCATGTCGGATAAGCGAAACTCTACTGTATTTTCAAAGATAGCATATACACAGGAGCTAGAGGTCTGCACGGGCCGGAATTTTTAGAACGGACCCGGCCCGTCCCCTTTAATTTATAATCTATAGGCATTAGCGGATTAAGGGCGGAGCCAATAGAGCCCAGGCTTCGGGGCCCCAAGCTCAGGGGGCTCTTTAAAATCCCTCTGTTTAATACTAAAACATAGTAATCAACTTATTATATTATAGGCTTCAGACCGATGCTATTTTTTTTCCCGCTCGTTACGCTCGCGGTATCGCTAGATTTAAGTCTTTCTATCAGCAGCATTTACCTGTTAATAATGAATGCAATTATTTAATTGTTAATAATGAATTTAACTAAACTAATTATTCTAAACTTGGAGCACATTCAAATATTACAGCATAGTTCTCAGTAGTTCCATAAGCCTATGAGGCTGTGGAAGGCAGAAAAGAAAATTTATGCACTGGAACTATTCTTAACATAGGGCCCCCTTAAAACAGTCGGTTCTAGGTCCCCAAAAGCCTTAATCCGCCCCTGTCTATAAGCAATATTTCACGAAAAGCTGGTATTTTTTAACAAATGTATTCATAAAGTAGTCCCTTTCTCCTTTAAGTAATTTCAGAGCCCACGGTGTTTAAGTGGTAGAGCGTTCACCTCTGGTGCATGGAGTCCTTGGTTCGATCTATGCTCGTGCCAAGTGAACCTTGTGCTGGACAAACACTGTGCGTGGGTTTTCTCGAGGTTCTCCCGTTTTATCCCACTTTCTTCACTCGATCATTTCATTCATTTCTTATCATCACTGTCTCCTTTAGCCTATCCGGCATAATCGTGGGACGTAAAACTTAAAGATTTCATTTCAAATCATTTCAATCAAAAAACAGTTGCAGGAAGTATATAATTTCGAATAAAACAAACCAATACTATATACAATTCTGAGTATATTATTCTTTTATGAAATTCTCGCGAACCTTATTTCTAAATCGAAGGGTAAGAAGACTAAATTCACTCTCTTATTATTATAGATCCATTTCAATTGAAGCAGTTGGAATAGTTGAAAAAAAAAAAACATACCCTATATTCCAGTGTGCCACAATCGGTATAACGCGGCACACTGGTGTGTCCAGCAAAGTGAACTGTGTGACGAAAACTTTTTCCTATTATTTGCAAGAATATTTGTCGAGCTTCTTTTATTTATTATGATTATTATTATTATTATTATTATTATTATTATTATTATTATTATTATTATTATTATCAACGATTCTTCCATGGATCAGCTGTCTGTATACGGTTAAGCAACCACAAGTATCACATTGAGGGAATGAGTATAATTATTTACTTTAATAGTAATACAAAATCTATTTGCTTGTATATTCTACCGGGAATAACTGCATCCGTCTAGAAAGCTAGGACTAACAACAAAGGGATCCGAAGTTGTGACCACACACCGCCCCAAATCGTGAGTGCCACAAGTTCCCTTCTACGTCTTAGCACAATAAGGGCTGTTGCGTTCAGGGAGAGAGAGAAACAACTTAATTCCATTGCAGTTATATGCTTATTAAATGTTAACTTATATTTATAAATTATGTAAGTGATCGTATCGTTTTCTGTTTATTATTATTATTATTATTATTATTATTATTATTATTATTATTATTAATAATAATAATAATAATAATAATTCTTATTATTATACATTTCTTATTACGTTGATTGCCATGTGTATGGAATTCCATACACACGGCTCTCCTGTGCAGTAGAGCGTGATTATTTTCCATACGCAAACAATGTAGATATTCCAAGTTTGTTGTGTTCGTTCTATAGCTGTGTATGTAATTAGATACATATGGCGTAGAAATCAAAATTTAATGTCCATGCCACGTATATGCAAAACCATACACAAAGACATTTATGAACAAAGACATTGAGTTTGAGTTTAACGTCTCGCTCAACAACGAAGCTATATGAGACGTCGGTCTACTGATTAACGTGGACTCCGAAGCACGCGAGCTCTCGCCGGGAATCGAAGCCGGGTCTTCCACGCCAAAGGGGCGTACGCTAACCGCTTAGCTACTAAGGATCTCATGAACAGAGACATTTAAAACAAAGGCGAAAACAAAGATGTGTGAGGTGATTTTGAGTTTAGCGTCCCTTTCAGCAGCGAGGCTATATGAGACGTGGACCTACTGATTAACGTAGAATCCGAACCACATGAGCTCCCGCCGGACGAAAACAAAGGCCTTTGGAATTGACAATAATCGTTTGGACATTTCAGTCGCACCTACCTAATATTAACAACATTTCTACGATAATTTCGTAACATTGTATTATTTCTTTTGTTGATTAGCTTGGTTAGGCTTATTTAAACACTTTTTTCTTTGCACCAACGTGTCACATCTCTTGGATGAAAATACACTAGCTCTCACTGGAAATCAAATCCAGAACCAATGCACTTGAACCATTTGACCACAACAAGGCACATTTAAAAAGAAGTTTCGATTTTGTTCGGAAAATTGTGATTAGGTGTAACATTAAAAATATATATTTAAGAAAGTATACGGAGCAAACGCACTGTACTTTCTCGCTCGAATTTTTTACACTGACTTATGTTAGGCTGTAACTATTATTGAAACATTTATTTGGGAAATTGCGAATAAAATAATGTTTTGGAAAACTTTGCTAGAAGAAACTTCAGGCCCAAAAATGAAGTACCCATTAGTCATATTTTCGTTAGAAATAACTTGATCCATATATTAGAATTATTAAGGATATAATTGTATGTGAACTATAAGCAAAAGCGTCTGAATATTTTCTGAGAAAATCATGAAAAAAGTCACCCCCAAGAATAAATTATCCCTTGTGGATCTTTTCAGGACAAACGAGCTATGCTATATTGTTAGTGTTTTCGTAAAACATTTATTTATGAAATACGAACACAATCGCCTGAGTCGTTTTTGAGAAAATCGCAGGGTAAAACTTACTGTCAAAAGTAATATACCATTTCTAGTTTTTCCGGATGAGGGAATTATACCATATAGCTAGGTTATTTATGTCACATGTATTTATAAAATATGAACAACAAACATCTCCTGAGTGTTTTTTAGGAAGGTCATCGGGAAAAGCTTACCCCCAAAGGTAAACTCTTCTATCTGTAATTTTGACAGTATATCGAGTAATTTTTAAGCAAATCGTCGGGAAAAAATTCACTGTCAAAGTATATCTTTTGGATTTTTCTTTTCGGAACAAGCGAGTTATACCATATTGTAAGATTATTACAGAAAATATTTTACTGAAATTAGAACAAATTTGTCAGTTATTACCAAGAAAATTGTCCAAAAAAATTCAACCCTTGAGAAAACCACTTCTTCTGTATGTTATCGGAATAAACGATTTATGCTGTATGTTAGTTTATTAATGAAACATTTCTTTACGAAATATGAACAAAATTGCCTGAGGCGTTAATGGGAAAACTATCGGGGTAAAGCTCACCCTAAGATTAAGCTACTCCTTCGAACGAGTTGTTTGTTAGGTTATTAATGATACGTTTATTTATGAAATGTGGTTGAGAAAATTCTGCAAAAAGAACGCATACCATACAGTAAATTACACCATATATATTTTTGCAGAAAAATTATTCATATGCGGTGGAGATTCGTTAATAAAATATATATTTATAAAAAGTAAATAAAATCGTCACAGCTTTTTTTACTTGAGAAAATTGAATTGTTTTAAATTTTAATCCTTCAGTAAATTACCCTTACTTTTAAATGTCGAAGGACATAAAATTCGAAAGATAGTATGTTATTAAAACGTTATGTCTAGAATTCGGTCCAGATACGTTGAACAGTATGGGCTCTATTTGAGTGCGTGTAAAAGCGTGACGAACCGAGAGACGAATAGATGGAAAGATATCGAAAAATCATTTTTCCGATATGTAGGAGCCATGTAACTTGAATTCATTGAAATCTGGTATTCGGTTTTTATAACTATAACCACACTTTCTTCTTTCGTCGCTCGAATGTGAAAACGAATAGGCCTACACCGACACGTAATGTGATAATTTGTAATCCCAAAAATTTAATTTGTTATGTTTAATGTGTAATCACGCTAGAAAAAGAAGCTTATGCATGTTAGATCATTTTATTATCAGTTTTTCACGCTACTGTATAATTCGTCGGAAGCATTAGTGTTATTCACAAAGAGAGCTGTAAAATTTAGTTTTGTTTAAAGAAAGCATTCTTGACTTTTTTTTTACACAGACTTGCATTTGTTGCACTTGTTGATATGAAACAAAAGGAGAGAGAGAGAGAGAGAGAGAGAGAGTCAATACTCTAAAAAGGAACACACACAGAGAGAAACACTAGAACAGACAACGAGCTATGGCTGTGATTGTGTTCGTTACGCTGTGTGTAAAGCTGCAGGTCGCGCTTGTTTTGTTTTTTACAGACACACTCGCAGTGAGTTGAAGTTTGAAGTTACTTCTGCTGTGTTTAAAAAAACGGACAGGGAATGATTAAGCATACCATACCATAAACTAAAAACAATCGCTATTAGTAATAAATAGTAAGCTAATTCTAAATAAATACGTCATCAGAGGAAACAAAAAGTTATTTCTTTATTGTATTGTTTCGGTTCTTATTAACATAAAAATTATACCCTTTCTACAATGTTTTGTAAAGAAAAAAAAATTGAACAGGATCGGATAGGATTCGATCTTGGGTCAAAACAGTATAAGAATTACTAATCCGTCACTCTGCCCACTTCACCACACAGACTTTCTTTTATTACCTACCTTTTTCTTAAGAAATAAATGCTCATGGCTATAGAGCATGTCACTTCCAAACTTAAGACAACCGTTTTTCTCTTTGTTTATATAAACAACATCTTGGTTACAGAAGCTAATTTATATTTGGCAGACAATTTCCACCCTAGATTTAAGCCAATAAATGCAATATTTTACTCCACTTTCCTGTTCCTTGATTCAACTGTTCTGTTACCAATTCTGTAATTCCCTCTACAATCGTGCTGTGCTACTCCAAAAATTCCCTCGAAAACATTATTGCCAGTATACACAAAACCGAACATAATTTTGTTTTTTTGCTTATGTTTTTATTATTTTATTATATTTTTTGGAAATATCTCCTTAGATGGATTGCTTTCTATTATCTCCACATACTAATAACTGAATTTTACCCATAAACATAAGGAAAATGAAATAATTGCGAAAAATCGTGAGTTAGAGTATACGCGCAATTTTTTTTGCGCATGGGAGTACATGCCTATACGTACATGGACCAGTCGTTGTTCAAAAATTTAGCGTTTGATTTATTATTATTATTATTATTATTATTATTATTATTATTATTATTATTATTATTATTATTATTATTATTATTATTATTATTATTATTATTATAGCAAAATCGAGACCTTCCTGCCCATTGTTACAGAAAGAGTATTGAATCTATGATTTAACTTCTCTCTTTTTTTCTATTTTTATCCTTTGTTCAATAAGAGACCTCCCATCCTTCTCGTTCACTCTGTCGTTTATCTGCTTGAAAAATATAATTTTCCTGACTGGTACTGAGAAGACAAAAAAGACTTCTTACCCCCGTCCTCCTCATGTTTTGGTCAACATCGAGGGTCAACATTCATTCATATTGCTTGGCTTGAACAAAGAGTCTTTGCTTGGAGATGTGGGCTAAAGAGACCTTGTCACTTTACAAGAACTTGTAGCTGTCATATAAAAAATCTCGAAACCCAATTTTTCTATTTACTGTGTACATAGTACAACTTCTTGAAAGCAAGAAAGGTATTTCCACCTATGCAACACTGCACTCTAGTGCACAAACAGTGAACCTCCTCATTAAAAACGTGTATTTTGGCGCACTCTCTCCCTGTCCAAAAGAATCCGTTATTTCGGAAGCGGTGGAACTGGTTTTTCCTTTATGTCAGCGGGAGGGCGATAGCAGGTAGCAAGCTAGACGTCGCAGAAAGTTGCACACTGTTCAACTCCTTGCAAGATGGAAAAATGTTTTATGACCATTTCAAGACTATCTGTACATGGTGAAATATGGTAGGATTTCAAGATTTTTTTTATAACAGCTACAAGTTCTTCTAACGTGGCAACCCCCTTTAACGGTCGTGACACCCGCTTCTGATAAACGGGGAGTGAAGTACCAAGGAAACAAGATTTGTTTTATTGCGACGCCCTGGAGTCAGACGTTGGCAATCGTAGTTTTTGAAAGGCAATGTTCAGAAAAAATAGAAATAATGAATATTTGAATGAAAAAAGTTCGCAAAAATCATCAATGATAATTTTGAATTGACCAAAGTGCACACAAAATGCACACAGATTGGGATTACACACAAAATGCACACACAGGGAAAAATTGCACACATTTTGTGTAATTACACACACATTGGCAACGCTGCGCCGCTTGCATGAGGAACTCCCATGCGCAATAAAAATTGCGCGTATACTGTAACTCACGATTTTTCGCATTTATTCCATTTTCGTTACGTTTATGGGTAAAATTCAATTATTAGTATCTAGAGATAATAGAAAGCAATCCATCTAAGCAGATATTTCCAAAAAATATAATAAAATAAAAATATAAGCTAAAAACAAAATTGTGCTCGGTTTTGTGTATACTGGCAATCATGATTTCTAGGGATTTTTTCAGTAGCAGAGCACGATTCCGGAGGGAATTCATTAGGGAAGTCGAGGAGTTGGATCGAGGAACTGGATAGTGGAGTAAAATGTTGCATTTATTGGTTAAAACCTAGTGTGTAGATTGTCTGCCAAATATAAATTAGCTTTTGTAACCAAGATGTCGTACGGAAATATAGAAACAAAGAGGAAATCTCCTGTCTTGAGGTTGGAAGTAACATGCGCTATGGATATTAGCATTTATTTGTTAAGAAAAAGAGGCCAAACAAAGAGTAGTTTCTGTGGTTAGGTGAATAGTGTGGTGGATTAGTAGTTCTTACACTATTTTGACACAAGATCGAATCCCATCCCATCCTTTTTTTTACAAATTATAATTTTCATGTTAATAAGAACCGAATCAATATAATAAGGACATAACTTATTGATAATTTGCAGTAATGACGTATTTATCCAGTATTAGTGTACTATTGGTAAGAGCTAGTGTTTTCAGTTCATGCTGTTGTATAGCTTCTCTTATCCTGTTTCCTTGGGAAAAGAACAATTTTGTCTCCAACAAAGTGTGAAGGATATATACGGACAGAAAAATACATTTTAGTACCAAACGTGATTTATCGTGATGAAATGGACTAGTTTGCCATTATTTTTAAAAAGAAAAAAAAACTAAGTAAATTATTGAAGTTGGCTTTTTAGCTTTTAGCTAAAAAATATTTTTTTTCTTTATAAGACTATACTTTATAAGGCAAGGTGTGTGATCATACCCACAAATTTAGCTAGGGAGTGAAAGATAATTGTTTATACAAACATTTTACAGATTTAAGTGCGTGATACACAAATACACCATGGTCTCGCTTATCTGACCTTCCTTTGTTCCACATACCGTATGATCCGACATATCATTGCAGATAGCACCAATCGGCAAGAAGAACTGCAAATTGTGGTCTTAATCTATTTTTCATGCTCTGGAATCTATCGCCTAGCGCGCCCGTCTACACCTTGCCTCATATGTCTATCATTCAGTACAGACACGTATCCAGGTTCGGAGGAAGCCCAACACGAATCCTCGTAAGCACGTAATTCTAATGTTTTAAAAAAATATCAATAATAATAATAATAATAATAATAATAATAATAATAATAATAATAATAATAATAATAATAATAATAATAATGCAACAGTTCTGTATTTCTCTTAAACTTTTTCCTACTTTTCACTTATAAACCGGTTTACTTTGGAAACTGCATAATAGCACAAACAAAATGAAACATATTTTCGAGAGAAATGTAACTAAAGAAAACTGTCTGCTACGTATATCACATAACAAAAATAGCAAGAAGACATTGAGTGTATCGTTCTAATTATTCAAGTTAAAAACAGAACGGGAACGAAATGTTAATCCTATTTAAAACTGTTCTTGAATTCCACCTGGTATTATGGTATATTCTTAGAATTATAAGAAGACAACAGCACATTGCCCAAAATTTGGACACTGACTCCAAGTAAACCGATATAAAAGAACCTCAAAAGGGTAAAAGCAAGTTTATTAAAAAGTGCTTGAGTTTCGGAGGGGGACAGCCCTCAGGCCCTCACGCTGGATACGTCCCTGATTCAGTGCAGTGCATTTATTTGTTATAAAACATGATTATTAGATGCGTAATATGTAAAATTATATCATAAGTTTTACTTCTAATAGCTCTTTTCTTAACACATTCATATTATCCGGCGTTCTGCCTGCCTGTGTATGTCGGATAAGCGAAACTCTACCGTATTTCCAAAGCTAGCATATACATGAACTAGAATTGTATCGTCCTAGAACAGATAATAGTGTGAAATGCTTATATTAAAAGGTTGGAATAAAAAAAAAACATAAGTACTGTTTTGGTAGCGTGAGAAAAAATTAAAACAATTCAATATATTTCCTAGGTATCAGATTATCATCTTATTGTGTCGATGTGTATTCTTTTTTAAACATAGTTTTAAAAGTCATACCGTTCGCAATGTTTCTAAGGAAATCGAAAGAAAAACTCCTATGTGCCTCTTGTGGCAAAGTGGCTTAAGTGCATGGTCCGAAACCTATTCCCACGTTAAGGTATAGATAGAGTTCCCATATTTCAAAAATGCAAATCCGGGATGCTACTAAATTACGAGAATCTTTGAAATGCTTAAAATTGAAAGAAGAGTTGAATACTAATTTACTTTCCTCCATTAGATAGAGTTGTTCAAGTATTACGTTATCACATTTTTATTCATTTCACTAGACCTTCTTCCAAGGGCGCAGATTTCTCTGTAAATTTCGGGGGGGGGGGCACTCAAATGCAGAAGATATACATATGAGGATTTTAAGACAAATTGCACTGAAATTAAGCCAAATATTGTATATTCATAAAAACAAAGGAGGCCCACGTGAGCTTTGGGGGCCCGCCCCCCAGGATCGGCGCCCTTGCCTTCTTCCTAGTTAAGCAAACGTAAGTAGATGATTTACTCTCTCCCCCTGGTAAGCAAAATTGTGTTTTTTTCCCCTTCAAGATCTGTTGTGTTTCGTGAGATAACAGCTTCAATTTCCTGATTACTTAACAATCTAAATGAATGTTTTCACTTAGAGCCATCCCGTCAAGTCGCGTTGCCTAGGATTAAAATAAATTAAGGGACAATAATGAAGATGAGACTTCCATATCAAACATGAAGGGACATGTGGATCGGAGATCTTTCTTTGTTCGAACTTTGATTTTTTCAAATCCATGATGGGAAAATATTATGAGTACAATTTTCGAAAGTAACAGTATACGATCGTAAAAATATCTTACAAAACGATGCAAAACGATAAACGCGATGGTTTATTGCAAAATACTTTGATACAAAGAATAAATTACAAGTAATAAACTTGTTACTTTTCCTGAAGAGTCTAAGTCTTGAATGAGACGGAGGGTGCCGAGCGTAGTGCTTCGAACGATTGCCTCTCTTGTTCTACCTTCCCGTGGGGCAGCCTTAATACGACTTGATCCTAAACGGATTATTCAGAAGTCGAAGTCGGAAGATGTTCCCCATTTTTGCAAAACACTCTTGGTCGATTACAATCTGCCTCACTTGTGAGGGCACAACCCCATACCATAAGCATCGGTGGACCACCGTTAGGCAACTAGCGACATGTACCCAAAAATTGGCGGTCCCGCAGCGACGATCGGCGGTGGTCCCACTTCCGTTTTGAAAATTATACCACCAGTGGCAGAGAAGCGACGGAACGCCAACGAACCACAAAATTATTCCCCTCAAATACGTTAAATCGCCTATACGCGTAATTTGTTTTCATTAAGGCGAGTCTAAAAACATTTTTAAAAAAGTAAAAAAAAAGTGCCCTGAGCTGGGCGCGAACCAGCAACCTTAGGGTTACTAGTTGCGTGTACTTCCGAATTCGCCACGGAGGCAATTAGGAGGACACAGCTTGTAGAGTGATAAATCGTTGACGTCTTTCTAATCAGAGTGCTCCTTTCACCGTGTATCTTTGACGATAACTATTTGGAATCAGATCAAATACTCTCGCCATATAATTTTATAACAAAATGGCAAGCGTCTATTTACTTTTTTCATAGTTTTCCCATATTCACTTGGTAGTGATCAGCGACAGTTGCCATCTAAATTCATACAATTATACGCACCCATCCCAAGATTTTTTACTTCATGATGTAAAGGCAGGAGTTACTCTTGACCCCCGGAGCTCAAGTATTGTCCTTATAATAAAAATTCGTCAGGGAAAAATAATTTATAATAATAACCGCATGCATATGACTGCACTGAAAAAAAAATTCCTAGGATTTAATGACGAGCACTCCTTAAATCTGCATCTCACGTCCTTAAATACGTAGAAAACGAGGATAATGATAAATCTGGAGTGAACTACATTATCGAGAATGTATTGTGTAAACTGATGAGTTACACTGCCTGGCAGTAGTAGTGAAAAGTGACTTATTACGTCATCCTGACGTTATGGAGTGGCGTCAGTCACGTCATTTATGCCAGCATGTACTCCGGGTCCTTCCTTTTCTGAGCGTAAGTACGGCAGGTAAGTAAGACACCTACGTGTGTAGTATCTTTATTGTAGTATACCTCCTGCCTATCAGGACGAATACCTTGTACTGTACAACAAGACGTTACGTACACCGTGTACTGGAGTGACCTACAGCAGGCAGATGTATTAGAAGGAAAGGATGGATGCTACACCATTATCGTAATGTAATTGAATGGAACTTTCTCCTGCTTAGCCTTACGTCGCATACGTCTTGAAATGAAAATGAAATGAAATCTTTAAGTTTTACGTCCCACGATTATGCCGGTTAGGCTAAAGGAGACGGTGATTATGAGAGATGAGTGAAATGGTGGAATGAAGAAAGTGGGAGGAAACGGGAGAACCCCGAGAAAACCCACGCACACGGTGTTTGTCCACCACAAAGTTCACTTGACGGGGGCTGGGATCGAACCCGGAACCCCAAGCACCAGAGGTGAACGCTCTACCAATGAGCCACCGCGCCCCCCTCGCTTACGTCTTGTATGTAAGAGTACTACTATTGTCAAGAGAGAGATTCCTGTGGTGACCTCTTGCCCAGCAGGATCAGAAATCTTCCTTTTCAGGACGTTCCAAGAGGAAGGAATGTATGATACGTATACATGTTCAATGAATGTTGTGGCCTCCTGCTGGTCCGTAGTACAGTACATTCTGGACGCCGTATGCAGTATTCAAAGCAGTGTGTAACAACATGTATGTAAAATATGAACGAGGTTTCCCACGGACTTTCCGTACGTGCAGTACGTACTAACAGTAGGATGCATCATGCAAAGCAGGCTACAAAAACTTGCCTATAATGAATTGTGCAAAATAAGTACACACAAAAAAGGAAGATTTATCGAAAGAGTTAACAGCATTACAGCTTTGCATTAGCTATTCCAAATTACTTTTGGGCGCAGGGTAACTTAGTGGTGGAGCTTCCACCCAGTGGCGGCGCTGCAGGGGGCAAAGAGGGGAGACCACCATCCCAATATTTTCCCGCCCCATCTTCCTCCCCCAATTTGTGTGTGCAACCGATTAATAATAATAATAATAATAATAATAATAATAATAATAATAATATGTACAACCGATAATAATAACATTCAAAGCAAAACAAGTGTGATTGCCTCTCCTCCCCTCTTGCCCCCATACTACACTGCTCCAGAAAACTTAAGCAACTCTAAGAGGCAGAAAATAAAACGACACGATCACTGCACCAAGTATAATGAACAAACAGACGGTCCAGATGCACAATGCAACACAAGTGAAGACGAACAATACAGTTAGGATGTACAGAGTGACCAAAAATTTCAGCACAACGATACCTCAACAGGTGAAGCTGGATTGTGCGAGGGCATAGGCAGTCACTATGGCGTGTGACCACCACGAACAGCTATACAGGCACGACATCTGGCCTCCATGCTGCACTCCTCGAGGAGAGCTGTTTGCAGGTCAGGGAGAGTGCGTACTGGTGGACTGCGCTGCGCTATTCGCCGCCCAAGAGCATCCCACACATGCTCGACTGGATTCAAGTCCGGCGAATATGCAGGCCATGCAATACGCGTAATGCCTCCGCTCTCCAGATACTTGGACACAAGATATGCACAATGTGGGCGAGCATTGTCATCCATGAACAGGAAGTCTGGGTCAAATGCTCCGCGGAAATTGCGCACATGTGTATTGAGAATTTCATCCTGGTACCGCTGTGCTGTCAAAGTGCCATGTTGCACAATATGGAGGTCCATTTTCCCATCCAGCATAATTCCACCCCACACCATAATGGAACCACCCCCATAGGACGGCCGTTCAGCAATGAAGTTTGGATGATAGCGTGTTCCTGGCTCTCTCTACACTAATGTCCGACCAGAATCTGACGACAGGCTGAATCTCGACACATCGGAGAACATGACACGCGCCCACTAGTTTTCCCCCCATGCAACATGTTCTGACACCATGTGTAACGCGCACGTTTGTGCTCCAGTTTCAATGGCACACACAGCACAGGCCTTCTTGCATACATTCCTGCTCTATTGAGCCGCCGACGAACAGTTTCACGACTCACGCGTTGTCCTGTAGCCTGAAACAACTCATTGGCCAGTTGACAACATAAAGCTTGACGGTTACGTTTGGCAGACATTGTGAGAAATCGGTCATCGACGGCTGACGTCTTCTTCGGACGGCCTTTTCCATGACGTCTACTGACTTCACCTTTAGTTTGAAAGCGACTCCACAGCCTCTACACAACACTTTTGTTCACGTTGAATTCCTGCGCCACTTGCACTTGCGATCGGCCCAATTCCAACCGCCCAATCATTCGCCCGCGGTCAAAGTCACTCAAATGTCGTCTACCAGTCATTGCAAGGTGTGTACCGCACACAAGAACCACTAACTCAATGCTTGGAGCCTCGGACACTACTGGGCTGTGGTGTATGCCTCATGGCATAATGTGTTCACCGCGCTTGTAACGGTGCTGCTTATGCGATAGAGTGGGTGCTCGCCTTGCCTGTGTGTCTCTGTGTATGTGCATGCCACTAACCAGTGTTGAATTTGCCCCACACGTCACTTATACCACGTTCTCTCGGGTTGCTTAAGTTTTGTGGAGCAGTGTATTACAAGCCTAGGGCCCCTACTGCTTTCACCTCTGGTATGTGGGGATCTGTGGTTCGATTGTCGTTCGCGCGAAGTGGGCTTTGTAGTAGACAAAAGGTTTGTGTTTTCTCGGGATTCTTCCGTTTCCTCCCATTTCTTCATTGCGCCATTTTATTTACTCTCTTCATCATCGTCTCCCTTAGCCTACACAGCAAATTCGTATGACGTAAAACTCAAAGATTTCATTTTTCCCAAACTACTTTCTGCAAAATAGATTTCATTTTTCCCAAACTACTTTCTGCAAAATAGAAAGCAATATTACCTTTTCCGATACCAGAGAAAGAAAAAATTAAATCTTTAGTTTAACGTTCCACAATTATCTTTTTAGGATAAAAGAGACTATGGTAATGGCAAGTGAATGATAGAGTTAGTAGAATGAGAGGTGGGACGTCATTGAAGAAAACTGAGAAAACCCACGAACACGGTGTTTGTTCACCACAAAGCCCATTTTCGCGAGCCTGGATCGAACCAGAGGTGAACGCTCTACCATTGAACTACCGCGATCTCCGTGGGATTACCAACATAAACCTCTAATTAAAAAAGTTATTGATTGTATTGTTCTGCCGCTTACCCATTGCATTAACCAATGTCTGACGCAGGGAATCTTCCCCGAAGTTTTAAAAGTATCACGAGTTGTACCTGTATATAAAAAGGGACCCGAGAATTGTCCATCTAGTTATCTACCAATTTCTCTGGTACCAGTCTTCTCAAAAATTCTTGAAACTGTGATACATATGCAGTTATGTGATTATCTTGATAAGTATAACGTAATTATAGTGATTCACAGTTTGGTTTTGTAAAGGGTAGATATACTGTTGGAGCGATTGATTCGTTATTAAAGAAGGTTATTAGAGGGTTCGAAAAGGATTTTGTTCAGGCAACATTTTGCGATTTAAGCAAAGCCTTTCATTGTGTTGAACACACAATTCTCCTTAAAAAATTAGAGTACTACGGTATCAAGGGTTTAAGTTTTAGATTATTCAAATCTTACTTAGAAAACCGTAAACAAATTGTTTTTGTAAATAACAATAAATCTGGTATTGCATCAGTTAAATACGGAGTATCCCAAGGTTCAGTACTTGGGCCACTTCTATTTTTACTAATGATAAATGATCTACCTTACTTTTTATCTGCTTACTCTATACTATATGCTGACGATACGACCTTCCTAAATACTAGTCCTGATCTTAGTAGACTTAATTCTATAACTGAAAATACATGGGATCAGGTTGTGATTTGGTTTAAGGCTAATGGTTTTTTACTTAACGAGAATAAAACTCAAAATATGACTTTTTGTCTAAAAGAAGTGCCTGCTGAGAATAACTCAACATGTGTGAAGTTCCTAGTTATATATATTGACAACAAGTTATCGTGGGAACAGCATATTAATTATATTTCTGGAAGACTCTCAAGAGTAATATATCTGCTAAAACAACTAAAAAATCATGTTCCTGATAACTATGTCAGATCGGCTTACTTTGCTTTTTTTCAGAGTATAATTTTGTATAGTATATTATTTTGGGGTAACAATTATCATGTAAATAGTATTCTTTTAATACAGAAAAAGGCCAGTGTTGTGGAGTAACGTAACGCAAGTAACGCGTTACTTGTAACGCGTTACTTTTTAAGTAACGTTTCCTAGTAACGCGTTACATTTTTTCCAAAGTAACTGTAACGGTAACGCGTTACGAATTTTTAAGTAACGTACCTAGTTTGCGTTACTTTTTTCGCGTTACATTTCGGATGAGTAACTACAATATATGTATATTTTTTTTCGGAAACAAATGTTTCTTTCCTGTAATGGAATTTCTCAGAATGAAACAATCGAGCATGAACTACGTATGTCAGTGACCGACAGTCACAGACACACAGAGAAACAGATAAGTTCGTAGTACCACTTGCTGTTTTTTGAAGATGAGGACAGCCTTAGGGAAATCACGTGTACTGATTGCAAGCACCTGGAAGATTTTGTCGTAGATTTTGACAGCTCCAAATCAATACATTCAGTGAGTAAACTGTGAATTCAATGATACCGGTACTCTATTTTACTTTGATTGGTGTTGTTTTTATAATGAATGAATGAAAATATGAAAATATTTTTACCGTTCGAACATTTGAAAGAATACTTTTTTCTTAAGAGCTGAGGATGATGGTGGACAGAATTTAAAAGTAAAGTGTCTGAAGTGCCCCGGCGGAAAATATTTATCAAAAACTAGGGTACCATAATTAACGATTTACAGTAAGGGGTTAATATGAATAAACTGTGTTTTGATGAGCAGGCCTACTTTATTCCTAGAAAATAGTTTGTTGATGGATGTAATATTGGAGTTCTTTCAGATCAGTTTGCTTATCCTAGAGTCCCGTTCATTATAGAGTAGTGTAATGTTCCTCTATATTCTTTATTTTTAATTTTACATAACAACATTGTTATTATTATATAATTAGTTTAGCAGAATAATAATAAGCAACCATTTTTTCTAACGCATAGGGATGAACACGAGTCAAACTAAAACTCGCCTCGACTCGAAGTCAAGTCGAGTTTCGAGTCAAGTCAAGGGTAATATCCTCGAGTCGAGTTCCGAGCCGATTCAGTTTTTCGCGTCGAGTTTCGAGTCCAGTCGAGTTTGATAAATGGCTCGTTCGTTTTCAGTCGTCTTGAAATCATGGCCTGATTACACTGGAAAACGAAAGCCATGGAATACTTTAAGTGTTGCTCACGAGAGGGGACACTGCTCGCATCTCGTCTCGTCTCGATAACGAGACCACAAGAGATTTTTTATAACAAGCTCAGCTCGGCTCGGCTCAACTGAGAAGATGGCTCGAGCCGGCTCACTTGGGGTGAACCATCGGCTCGAGCTGGCTTGGTAGGGATGAGCCATTTGCTCGGTTCGGCTCAACTAAGCCGAGGGCTCTAGCCGAGTGGGTTGGGTAAGCTGTTGACTCGGCTCACTTTTCGGTTCGGGTCGATAGTGAACGAGCTGTGAACCGAGCTGCTCGAGTAATTGACAATTCTAAACCCGGGCCGAGCAGTTTTGAAGATATTTGGCCAGTGCCTATAACTTTTAACAGTGTTTGGCTCGAGCCCGAATACTCAACCTAGACCCTCAACACAAATTCAGAATCTCGTGAACAATGTCCTTGACTCCTAGACTTCACGACTACCGAGGTTGGCAATCAACTAGTTTTTAGTATTCAAATACAAACCGCCTATCTTTCTTTTTATATAAAGTATTGTTATAATTAATAATAATAATAATAATAATAATAATAATAATAATAATAATAATAATAATAATAATAATAATAATAATAATAATAATAATAGCGGTAGTAATAGTACTACGGAAAATTGAAGTGATAATTTTTTCCCACATTTTTAAAGTTTCGGACCTAAAAGTAACGCGTTACTTTCGAAGTAAAGTAACGGTTACTTTTTGGGGGCAAGGAACGCGTTACTAACGCGTTACATTTTAAGAGAAAGTAAAGTAACTTGTAACGCGTTACATTTTTACAAGTAACTTACCCAACACTGAAAAAGGCCATCAGAATTATTTCAAACGTAGACAAATTAGCTCATTGCAGACCTTTGTTTATCAATCTTAAAATTATGACAATAATCAATCTATACATTTACACAGTACTCCTCTATATAAAAAGTAATCACAAAAATTTACAACTCAGGGAAGACATCCACTCGTATAATACTAGAAGCAGTAAATTCATAAATGTCCCATACCAACGACTGTCCAAATCATTAAATAGTTATGAGACAATTGGAATAAAACTGTATAACAAGTTGCCTGCATCACTAAAAGAGGAACATATACATAGATTTAAAAGTAAGTTATACAATTGGTTAGTTGCAACGCCCTTTTATTCTTTACAGGAGTATTTTACGCGTGTCAAGTTAGACCAACCACCAACACCAAAATGACCGGAACATATCTCAGAATTATGGGCTATTTATGGGCTAATTAGTTGCTCTAATCCCAATTTTTGGGCTCCTACTGTTTAGCGGGAAATCGGATTCAAAGTGGGCGAGTCCAGCTTGATATCAAGCTAGAACCCCCCATATTGTTAGAATGGTCCGATCAAAAAAATTCAAACGCCAGAATTATGGGCTATTTATGGGCTAATTAGTTGCTCTAATCCCAATTTTTGGGCTCCTACTGTTTAGCGGGAAATCGGACTCAAAGTGGGCGAGTCCAGCTTGATATCAAGCTAGAACCCCCCATATTGTTAGAATGGTCCGATCGAAAAAATTCAAACGCCAGAATTATGGGCTATTTATGGGCTAATTAGTTGCTCTAATCCCAATTTTTGGGCTCCTACTGTTTAGCGGGAAATCAGATTCAAAATGGGCGAGTCCAGCTTGATATCAAGCTGGAACCCCCCATATGGTTAGAATGGTCCGATCGAAAAAATTCAAACGCCAGAATTATGGGCTATTTATGAGCTAATTAGTTGATCTAATCCCAATTTTTGGGCTCCTACTGTTTAGCGGGAAATCGGACTCAAAGTGGGCGAGTCCAGCTTGATATCAAGCTAGAACCCCCCATATTCTTAGAATGGCCCGATCGAAAAAATTCAAACGCCAGAATTATGGGTTATTTATGGGCTAATTAGTTGCTCTAATCCCAAACTTTGGGCTCCTACTGTTTAGCGGGAAATCGGATTCAAAGTGGGCGAGTCCAGCTTGATATCAAGCTAGAACCCCCCATATGGTTAAAATGGTCCGATCGAAAAAATTCAAACGCCAGAATTATGGGCTATTTATGGGCTAATTAGTTGCTCTAACCCCGATTTTTGGGCTCCTACTGTTTAGCGGGAAATCGGATTCAAAATGAGCGAGTCTAGCATGATATCAAGCTAGAAGCCCCCATACGGTTACGGTTAGAATGACCCGATCGAAAAAATTCAAACGCCAGAATCATGGGCTATTTATGGGCTAATTAGTTGCTCTAATCTCAATTTGTAAGGCTCCTACCGTTCGGCGGGAAATCAGATTCAAAATGAGCAAGTCTAGCTTGATATCAAACTAGAACCCCCCATACGGTTACGGTTACAATGATCCGATCGAAAAAATTCAAACGCCAGAATTATGGGCTATTTATGGGCTAATTAGTTGCTTTAATCCCAATTTTTGGGCTCCTACTGTTTAGCGGGAAATCGGATTCAAAATACGCGAGTCTAGCTTGATATGAAGCTAGAATCTCCCATACGGTTACGGTTAGAATGGTTCGATCGAAAAAATTCAAACGCCAGAATTATGGTCTGTTTATGGTCTACTTATTTGCTCTAATCCCAATTTTGGGCTCCTATTGTTTAGTGGGAAATCGGATTCAAAGTGGGCGAGTCTAACTTGATATCAACCTAGAACACCCAATATGGTTACGGTTAGAATGGTACGATCAAAAAAATTCAAACGCCAGAATCATGGGCTATTTATGGGCTAATTAATTGCTCTAATCCCAATTTTTGGGCTCCTACTGTTTAGCGGGAAATCGGATTCAAAATAGACGAGTCTAGCTTGATATCAAGCTAGAACCCTCCATACGGTTACGATTAGAATAATCCGATAGAAAAAATTCAAACGTCAGAATCATGGGCTATTTATGAGCTAATTAGTTGCTCTAATCCCAATTTTTGGGCTCCTACTGCTTATCGGGAAATCGGATTCAATGTAGGTGAGTCTAGCTTGATATCAAGCTAGAACCTGCCATACGGTTACGGTTAGAATGGTCCGATCGAAAAAATTCAAACGACAGAATTATTGACTACTTATTTACTTTAATCCCAATTTTTGGGCTCCTATTGTTTAGTAGGAAATCAAATTTAAAATGGGGGAGTCTAACTTGATATCAAGTTAGAACCCCCAATATGGTTACGGTTAAAATGGTCCGATCGAAAAAATTCAAACGCCAGAATTATGGGATATTTTTTGGGCTAATTAGTTGCTTTAATCCCAATTTTTGGGCTTCTACTGTTTAGCGGGAAATCGAATTCAAAATGGGCGAGTCTAGCTTGGTACCAAACTAGAACCCCCCATGCGGTTAATGTGATCGGATCGAAAATATTCAAACACCAGAAATATGGGCTATTTATGGGCTAATTAGTTGCTCTAATCCCAATTTTTGGGTTCCTACTGTTTAGTGGGAAATCGGATTCAATATAGACGAGTCTAGCTTGATATCAAGCTAGAACCTGTCACGCGGTTACGGTTAGAATGGTCCGATCGAAAAAATTCAAACGACAAAATTATGGGATAACTATGGACTACTTATTTACTTTAATCCCAAATTTTGGGCTCCTATTGTTTAGTAGGAAATCGGATTTAAAACGGGGGAGTCTAACTTGATATCAAGCTAGAACCCCCAATATGGTTACGGTTAAAATGGTCCGATCGAAAAAATTCAAATGCCAGAATTATGGGATATTTTTTGGGCTAATTAGTTGCTCTAATCCCAATTTTTGGACTTCTACTTTTTACCGGGAAATCGGATTCAAAATGAGCGAGTCTAGCTTGATATCAAGGTAGAACAATCAATATGGTTACGGTTAGAATGGTACGATCAAAAAAATTCAAACGCCAGAATTATGGGCTATTAATGGGCTAATTAGTTGTTCTATTCCTAATTTTTGCGCTCCTACTGGTTAGCGGGAAATCGGATTCAAAATGGGCGGGTCCAGCTTGATATCAAGCTAGAACCCCCCATATGGTTAGAATGGTCCGATCGAAAAAAATTCAAAACGCCAGAATTATGGGCTATTTATGGGCTAATTAGTTGCTCTAATCCCAATTTTTGGGCTCCTACTGTTTAGCGGGAAATCAGATTCAAAATGGGCGAGTCCAGCTTGATATCAAGCTAGAACCCCCCATATTGTTAGAATGGTCCGATCGAAAAGATTCAAACGCCAGAATTATGGGGTATTTATGCGCTAATTGGTTGCTCTAATCCCAATTTTTGGGCTCCTATTGTTTAGTCGGAAATCGTATTTAAAATGGGCGAGTCTAACTTGATATCAAGCTAGATCCCCCAATATGGTTACGGTTAGAATGGTCCGATCGAAAAAATTCAAACGCCAGAATTATGAACTATTTATGGGCTAATTAGTTGCTCTAATCCCAATTTTTGGGCTCCTATTGTTTAGTGTGAAATCGGACTTAAAATGGGCGAGTCTAATTTGATATCAACCTAGAACCCCCAATATGGTTACGGCTAGAATGATCCGATCGAAAAAATTAAAACGGCAGAATTATGAGCTCTTTATTTGCTAATTAGTTGTTCTAATACCAATTTTTGGGCTCCTATTGTTTAGTGGGAAATCGGATTCAAAATAGACGAGTCTAGCTTGATATCAAGCTAGAATCCCTCAAATGATTACGTTTAGAATGGTCCAATCAAAAAGTTCAAATGCTAGAGTTATGGGCTATTTTTGGGCTAATTAGTTGCTCTAATCCCAATTTTTGGGCTCCTACCTTTTTGTGGGAAATCGGAATCAAATTTTGCGAGTCTAGCTTGACATCAGGTAAAAACGTTCCATAAGGTTAGACATCTCGAATCGAAGAAAATCAAACGTCAGAAATATGGGCTATTTATGTTCTAATTGATGCTGTAATTCCGAGTTTGGGGCTGCTACGTTTTAGCAGGAATTCCTTATCAAATTGTGAGATTTGGCTTAACTTGTTGTTATAAACCTAGGGGTATAACACTCCGATCAAAAGAATTAAAACGTCGGAATTATGGGTTATTTGTATTGCTAAATTGTTGCTCTAATGTCGTGTTTTTTCTTCTATCGTTAGCAAGAAATCTCAAGCAAGATTGGTATTGATTTTTAGATAAGTTGGGATGATACTTTCAAAGTTGCAGTGAGAAAACATCGATGTTTATTAATTGAAAATTGATTTATTTGCACTCTCCGCAAATGTAAATCAATATCTCTACTACTAAATATGATATTTCACCATATATATTCTATATATACACTACTCACTTCCAAACATACTGAACATATAAACGTGAAAAGACAATTCATAAATTTACTAGTAGAGATATATATTTGCATTCGCGGAGAATGCAAAAAAAAATCAATTTTCAGTTAATAGATATCGACGTTTTCTCACTGCAACTTTGCAACTATCATCCCACGTTATCTAGAAATCATTACCAATCTTGCATGAGATTTCTTGCGAACGATAGAAGAACTAAAATCGACATTAGAGGAAATAATTAGAAAACAAATAAACCATAATTCCGGCATTTTAATTATTTGATTATTTATAGCGCTAGATTTATAGCTAGAAGTTAAGCCAAATCCTACAATTTGATGAAGAACTCCTGCTAAACGGTAGCAGCCCCAAACTCCGAATTAGAGTACCAATTAACCCAAAAATAGCCCATAATTCCGGCGTTTGAGTTTTTTTGGAACCGACCATTGTTACCGAATCGGAGGTTCTAGCTTGATGTCAAGCTAGACTCGCGTGTTTTGTTTCCGAATTCCCGCTAAACATTAGGATCCAAGAAACAGAATAACAGCAACTCATTAACCCATAAATAGCCGATAATTCTGGCGTTTGAATTTTTTCGATCGGACCATTCTAACCGTAACCATATTGGGGGATCTAGCTTGATATCAAGTTAGACTCGCCCATTTTAAATACGATTTCCCACTAAACAATAGGAGCCCAAAAATTGGGATTAGAGCAACCAATTAGCGCATAAATACCCCATAATTCTGGCGTTTGAATCTTTTCGATCGGACCATTCTAACAATATGGGGGGTTCTAGCTTGATATCAAGCTGGACTCGCCCATTTTGAATCTGATTTCCCGCTAAACAGTAGGAGCCCAAAAATTGGGATTAGAGCAACTAATTAGCCCATAAATAGCCCATAATTCTGGCGTTTTGAATTTTTTTCGATCGGACCATTCTAACCATATGGGGGGTTCTAGCTTGATATCAAGCTGGACCCGCCCATTTTGAATCCGATTTCCCGCTAACCAGTAGGAGCGCAAAAATTAGGAATAGAACAACTAATTAGCCCATTAATAGCCCATAATTCTGGCGTTTGAATTTTTTTGATCGTACCATTCTAACCGTAACCATATTGATTGTTCTACCTTGATATCAAGCTAGACTCGCTCATTTTGAATCCGATTTCCCGGTAAAAAGTAGAAGTCCAAAAATTGGGATTAGAGCAACTAATTAGCCCATAAATAGCCCATGATTCTGGCGTTTGATTTATTTCGATCGGATTATTTTAACCGCATGGGGAGTTCTAGCTTGACATTAAGATAGACTCGCTCATTTTGAATCCGATTTCCCTCTAAACAGTATGAGCCCAAAAATTGGGATTAAAGCAACTAATTAGCCCATAAATAGCCCATAATTCTGGCGTTTGAATTTTTCGATGGGATCATTTTAACCGTATGGGGGTTCTAACTTGGTATCAAGCTAGACGCGCCCATTTTGAATCCAATTTCCCGCTAAACAGTAGGAGCCCAAAAATTGGGATTAGAGCAACAAATTACCCCATAAATAGCCCATAATTCTGGCGTTTGAATTTTTTCGATCGAACCATTCTAACCGTAACCGTATGGGAGGTTCTTGCTTCATATCAAGCTAGACTCGCTTATTTTGAATCCGATTTCCCGCTAAACAGTAGGAACCCAAAAATTGGGATTAGAGCAACTAATTAGCCCATAAATGGCCCATATTTCTGGCGTTTGAATTTTTTCGATCGGATCATTGTAACCGTAACCGTATGGGGGGTTCTAGCTTGATATCAAACTAGACTTGCTCATTTTGAATCTGATTTCCCGCCGAACGGTAGGAGCCTTACAAATTGAGATTAGAGCAACTAATTAGCCCATAAATAGCCCATGATTCTGGCGTTTAAATTTTTTCGATCGGGTCATTCTAACCGTAACCGTATGGGGGGTTCTAGCTTGATATCAAACTAGACTTGCTCATTTTGAATCTGATTTCCCGCCGAACGGTAGGAGCCTTACAAATTGAGATTAGAGCAACTAATTAGCCCATAAATAGCCCATAATTCTGGCGTTTGAATTTTTTCGATCGGACCATTCTAACAATATGGGGGGTTCTAGCTTGATATCAAGCTGGACTCGCCCATTTTGAATCCGATTTCCCGCTAAACAGTAGGAGCCCAAAAATTGGGATTAGAGCAACTTATTAGCCCATAAATAGCCCATAATTCTGGCGTTTGAATTTTTTCGATCGGACCATTCTAACCATATGGGGGGTTCTAGCTTGATATCAAGCTGGACTCGCCCACTTTGTGTCCGATTTCCCGCTAAACAATAGGAGCCCAAAAGTTGGGATTAGAGCAACTAATTAGCCCATCAATAGCCCATAATTCTGGCGTTTGAATTTTTTCGATCGGACCATTCTAACAATATGGGGGGTTCTAGCTTGATATCAAGCTGGACTCGCCCATTTTGAATCTGATTTCCCGCTAAACAGTAGGAGCCCAAAAATTGGGATTAGAGCAACTAATTAGCCCATAAATAGCCCATAATTCTGGCGTTTGAATTTTTTCGATCGGACCATTGTAACCGTATGGGGGGTTCTAGCTTGATATCAAGCTGGACTCGCCCACTTTGAATCCGATTTCCCGCTAAACAGTAGGAGCCCAAAAATTGGGATTAGAGCAACTAATTAGCCCATAAATAGCCCATAATTCTGAGATATGTTCCGGTCGTTTTGGTGTTGGTGGTTGGTCTAACTTGACACGCGTGAGTATTTTAATTGTTCAATAGAAGTGTAACGTATTTTGTAATCTCGTGTTGAGCTTGTATTTAAAATGTATATTGTTATTGTAATTTATTTTGTAATGTCATTTCATAATTAATTTAGTTATAGGTCATTATTTATTTATACTTACGTATCAATATTGTATCACATTTTGACGTTGTCTATTGCTATGTATAGCTTAACGACAATAAAATTCTTTATTATTATTATTATTATTATTATTATTATTATTATTATTATTATTATTATTATTATTATTATTATTATTATTATTACTAATACTGCTTATATGATGTCGATAAATCTTTCTTTTCCGTGTGTACCTATTTTGCATTGTTCATTACAGGCAAGAGATTTACATAAGCTACATTTATTAGCCTACTATGCTTGTTGAATTATATTCATAGCATTGTCTATTAGCCTATCTGCACAATATGTAATAGATACACTAAACATGTAATATGTATACAGGTAACCAAGAAAGTTCTGTCGTTTTCTCACCCACCATCTTCGAACATCGATGTGTCACCTAAGACATACCTGGAAGATCAAAAATAGTCCCGATAAGCATCGACGACCTTCTGCAAACATTCAGGAAGGCCATTGATTCCATGGCGGTAGAACTTGGTGGGTCGTGAAGCGAAGAAGGTATCAAGTGCATCTTGCACCTCTATTAGGTATTTGAACTGGTGTCCCCCATCCAAGGCGTAGAATGGTATTCCGGGTCATCCTAGCCACGTGACTCTTAGCGTTGTCCTGTAACAGAAGGATCCCTTTGGGATTTAGAAGTGCTGCTCCAGAGTTTTGAGTTTTTCTTGAACACGGCTCAACTGCTGACAGTACACGGTTGCATTGATGCTCTGACCAGCTGGTAGTAGTTTCCGATGCACGATGCCGCGAACAATCCACCAAACACACAAGAGGACCTACTTCTGGTTCAGTGCTGGTTTCTTCTGTTTTGGAACCGGTTCATGGAATGCTAACTCATGATGACGGTGGAACTTTGTACAGGACCCACTTCTCATCAAATGTCAACACCATGTCCAGAAATGGCTCGTTCCTCAGACGAGACAGCAAAGAAACATATCTGGCCCTGAGTTAAATCATGTGGGACCCATCGACTCAACTAGTAGTCCTTCCCAAGTTGATGAAGGTGTTGTATAATTTCTCCTTTGCTCACTCGTTCCTTGTTTCTCTATTATTGTTTATTGTGTATTTGTCCTGTGTTGTGATTTTAGTGTACCCGGTTATTTAAGTACCTTGCACTAGACAATCAGAAAAAAATATATGTATATATAATTTTTATTTGAAGACGGGGCAAACTGTAATGGACCCGTTTGGTTTCCATTACAGTATAGGATTATTTTTCTTTGTATGTGTCCTTATTGTTTACCTTTACCATTTGCAAGGGCATATTAGTTATTGTTAATATTGTATTCATGCCATTATTTTGTTATTTCGTTATATAAGTTAATGTTGGGTTATATTTAATCTGTGCCACCGGTGTATTGGCGTTAATGACCAAGAAATTATAGCCAGTTATCTTCGCTTTCTTCTGTTGAATTGAGATTTTATGTTTTGGTTTCGCACTTAGTGATTAAAATAGAAATAACTGTATATTTAGTAATGTTGTTCAGAAGGAAAGAAACTTAAATATGTCGTATGAGGATTCCGTAACTGGATTATCTTCTCTCTCCTGTTTATAAATAACGCCTTTTGCATCAGGAAGAATAAGGTATACGTATTGCTAAGTTCATCACAAAGTTGCCAACAGATGCCTTTACACATTCATACTTGTTTAATCGGTTATTATGTGTGTATGTTTTTGCCATCTCAAATTATTCAGTTTGCTTCCTGCAATTAAGTGATCATCCTTCTGCTGTTAGTATAAATATAATATAAATGTTTATTGATATATACAGTATATATGAAGAAAATGCAATAATTTGAAGAATTAATTGATGTACAATGAATAAATATTAATTATGTGCATTGGGATGAGTCGGATATAGAACATGAATGCTATTAAGTAACCTAGATGTTAATGGGGATAGCTTTGGAGATATATGAATGTTTACATATAATTCTATTGGCATAACGTCTTGACTATACCGAGGTGATGAGAGGACAACTGTTTGTGTACTATATACATTAATGATAATAAAAGCAGGTCAATATTCTATACTTGTATTCGATTTCCATTGTCATCTTATGGAATGCATTGCGTATTTATTCCTGATGTGTTTTATTCAATTCCTATGTCCTGTTTTCCTTCCTTGTTAATCTGCCCTACGTTGGCAACGAATCAGCTCTCGGAAGTCCGATGCTCTAATGTTAACGGGATGATCTACCTTTTCTCGGCACAAAAATTTTTATATTGGACCTTATGGGGAGAACATGGCTACCGAATTTCCTCAGTTTCTAAGGAACTAGGTATCTCTAATGGGAAAGAAAAATTTTACAGCATTCTACAGAAGTTTATTAACAGGTTGAAATACTTAAATTGTATATTTCTCTGCTAGTTTAGCAGAAATAAATTATTAAAAAATAAATAAATTAGTTTCTTTTTATACAAATTATAATATGTCTAACTTTGGAACCAATTATGGTAGAAAGATCAACTTTTTTTTGTTTTATTCCTTGAGAAGAAACGACTCTAATAGTTTTAATCACAACCATATATGATACGCCAATTAAAAAATAGTATTTTAATATAAGTATTAAAGTCCACCTGTCAAGAAGTTTGACGAGGGTAAGGCATCCGCGCCCACCCTTTTCTTTTGTTTTCGTCCCGAGAGATATGAAGTGGCCGTTTTCACAGCAGGTGTCAATGCGAATGTAAACAACCTGTCCTCACGTTCAATTGCCCAAGTTCGGCCACTTTCTCTCTCTTTTTTTTCTCTCTCTCTTCCGAGGAGGTGTTTCTACCCTGTAAGAAAATTATAGATATGTAGAGAAAATGGTGATCAATTATTTCTGATAGCCAGATGATAGACAAGCATTCTAAAATGCCTTCGAATTCCAAAAATGTATCGACCATAACTTTACCATCTGGTTATTTTCAGGAGGCAAAAGTTATATTATTATTATTATTATTATTATTATTATTATTATTATTATTATTATTATTATTATTATTATTATTATTATTATTATTTGGAGTTAGAGTGCAAAGCCACGAAGATACAAATGGCTCCATTGGCTAAACATACACATAGCCAGTGGCGTCGGAAGTATTTTTCAGCTGGGGGGGGGGCAAACTGCTGTCTTGAAAATAGACACGGGAATGTAACATAGGTAAGATAATATGGATATATGTTTGTAATGTAACAATAATTTGATTTGGTTGGTTAATAATAATAATAATAATAATAATAATAATAATAATAATAATAATAATAATAATAATATAATGAAGCTGTAAAGAGTTTCGTGAGAGTGAAATTTCCGTCTATTAGAGGCATCTTAGTTTACATCTTTAGATTAATTAATCCCGTGTCAGTTTTGTGCTGGATTTTGGTCTGATGTAGAAATTTTCACCCACTGAAATCAGAATTAAAAACATATAAAATTGTTAAAAATTGTACTGCTCACAATGACTGTTTGTAAGTACAATTTTTTACCATTTTATATACTGGTACATATTTTTAACTGCATTGGGACGTGGTCACACGGACACTATTAAAGAATCTTAAAGCTACTTAAATCACGTGGAAACGAGGAAATTGAAATTAAAAAATTAAAAACCCTGTTCTGGTGTTGCAGTACACTGTAATATTAGAAATTGCTATTTAGAACTACAAACTTTGTAGCACTTTGTAGTAGAAAGTAACTTGTACAGTACATTATAAAACAGGCTACATAATTAAGTAAAAAATAAGAAAATATATTTTTTTCTACCTACTTGACTTCGTACCAGAAATGGAAAAATGGAATTTTTACTAAAGACTTCATAAAATTTATATAGAAAATTCAATTACACTAATTATCCAGAGTTATTTGTGTTTTACTACACTTACTTCAGTATATCCAGTTTGTTATTACATTTACCTCTCTTCCTAATTTCATTATATTTACTTCACTTCACACTAATAAAGTACGACACAATTAATAAGAAATAATTCAAGTTTATATTGAATTTTAAGTGCTATTTTGTAATTTAAATATTGGTTATAATACGCATAATATTTTCACTTACGTAATTCTACATTTATTTCTTTTCAAAATTGACCAATAGTATCCTTTCTTTCGCTTGTCTTTGATATGAATTCTCTTGCAAGGGTGTTTAAGTCTGATCGCTACACATATGCAACAAAAGCAGATGAGCCAATCTTTCCTGCGTCATGAACGTCCTCAAATATGACGCAAATAGCTGAATTGTCTTTCGCAAATGCTCAAGAAGCTGGCATAGTGAGAACGAAAGCCCCTAGACGAACAACCTGGTCAAGAAGGCTGCGAACAGTTTGGGTTTCAGCACTAACTTAATAGTTTTTAATATTCTGATGATCGTCAGCGACTCAGTCATCATCAAAGTAGGTGGAAGCAGCCTGTGCTGAGCTCATAATCTATCCAGGTTAAAATCCGACGAGTGAACTCCCAATTCCTGCTTAAAATAATCTCTTGAGAGAGGCCCATCAGCACATATAGCTTCTTCACATAGTATCTTCTAGAGTTTAATGAGTTGTTTGAGGCCTGGCTGATTGAAACGACGCTGCACTTCATTTAACAAATAGTCAATGATTTCGAAGTACATTTTTGGAAGATCTGATACAGGTTCTAGGGTAGGTGCTATAGAAGGATTATCAGTCTCCTCCAACCTAATTGGTGTTGTTTGATCTTAATGAAGTGGGCAATTTTAAGAGTAGTCTGTCTGCATTTTCCTTTGCTTCCTTATAGATGTTTTCAAATGCACTGTCCATTCGTAGGTTTCTCAGAGTGTCGTCTAGATAGAATCGCTGCTGCTCTTTTAGCTCCAGAAGCAGAAGCTTCAGAATTTTGAAGCACTTTCGCCAGTTGTCCGCAAGGTACAAAAGCGCGTATACTGACTATCAGAAAAAAATATTCCGAATTTGTTCATTCGTTTCAAATACCCTTTTAGAATTACTTTTGATCATCATTTGGACCACTTGTATTACTGATGGTTCTTTCCCAACGTGATTTGAATTCGTTTGTAGTAGATTGAAATCTGTCCTACTCGCTCGCCTAACACACCAGTGAGTAGGACAAACAGGCAGCAAATGTTTAGGATGACTTTCGTTGATAGTTTTACAGGGTTCAAGAACAATGTCGGCGTGCGTATGTTGTCTATCGTTTTGCAGAATCCAGGTTGATGTTTCAAACGTCTTTCACTATGGCCCGCACGTCACACAAAGATTCGCATTTTCGTGCTACTTCCTGCAATGGAAGACCTAATGCATGATTATTTTAATGAAGGTATACAACTTTCGGATGTTGAGTCGAAGTTATCTTCTGCACACCATTCACTCGTTCTGACATGATAGCTGCACCATCATGACACTGTTCGCGTTTTTCTGCATTCAGATTAGGTTTCGTTGGAATATCTTTGATCGTGAATTCTGTTTCCGATTTTGTGCCATGTGGGGTGATCATTTCCATTAATATTTTGTTGGGTTTGATGAATCAGAGTCAATACAGCGCACACAGAGACAACTGTTCTTTCTTTGAAATATCAGTCGTGGAGTCGGCTATGATTGGATAAAATGGAGACTCTTTAACTTCTGCTACCAAGTCTCTCTATATTGCATGCCCCATAATCTTTAAAATTTCATTCTTTCAATCAGCACTGAGCCAGTTATCCTGTCGATTAATCCATTGGCTGAGAACAGGCACATCCATTTTTCTTTCATCCAGGAGTGACATCAAATTACCCATACTATGCAAATGTCCACTGATTGCTTGACCACTGCGAGCTAGATATCTAACACTACTAGTTATAAGCAGTGACTGTCTTCCTTATGCTTGTTTACAAACTTGGTCTGAAAGGAGAGCTGAAACAAATGTTCTGTTTCTGCACTCATATCTTAACCCTTTCACTACCACTGGGACATGTGTGTCCCAAGATTCATTCTCAGAGGACCCTTGATAATCTACCACATTTTATTGCTATGAATCGATGTTCCACTGGTAAAGAGAAGCATGCTACTGGTTCACAGAATTCTTATTAACATTATCAAAAAGACAGTAGTGGAAGTGAACGTGAACAATGAAAGTGATAATAGAACAGATGAAAGTGAAGAACAATGTGCTTGTGATAAAGCAGTGGTTGCATGTACTGTAATTTGGTAAAGGATGCCGACATGTAAAATATTGTAATCATAAATTCGACCCAATTGTTTTTCTGACAATATACGTTTCATAATTGAAAATACAAGATGATCATTCATGTCAATACCACTGGGACATATAGGTCCCACGTAAAAATATCAGAGGGATACATAATGTCCCGATCTTCCCACATCGAAAAACGAAACGGTGGAAAATGTTTTTTTATATATATTTATATGTTTGAAAACAACTTAAAATAGCCATATTATTAATGTTTCTCACTCCGAAAAAATGGTAGTGAAAGGATTAAACGAACGAACGACAATAGAGTTCGCATTTTTCATATGCTCTGAATTATTAATCCTACGTTATATATATTTTCCACCACACTATAAAACTTACTGCACTCTGCATATTGTTTGTAAGAACATTAATTTAACTTTATGGAAAATGTATTTAGGCCCTAAATGTTCTGTTACTCATTTAAACTGTTATATTTTTCAAACTTTAAAATCTCGCTCGACGACTCGTTTCATATTGCAGACTTACGATTACTTAAACAACAATTTTAAAAGAATTTACAGTGTTTTGACAATGTACACCAATGGAAATAAAGATAATTTTCAATTCTTTTCCCTAACTCTTTTTGTCTAACATGGGGGCAGAAAAAGCGCCCGGTCCCTTGTTTCAAATAGAAAGATGAATCTGGAATAGAGAATTTTTTTCACATTACTATAAAAAGCAAAATTTAGTTCATATATTTTGTGTTGTGTGATGTTTTTACAGTCTCAAAGTGAGGGGGCAAAACGAGTATCTTGCCCCCTTTGAAAATTTCAGGAGGAGCAACTTCCCTCCTTGCCCCCCGGTTCCGGCGCCCCTGCACATAGCTGCCCCCATTCAGAACATCCCTTTGTGCGTTAGAAAACATGCTATAACAATGCACCCCTCGCAAAAATCTAATTCAACTCTTATTGACCTCAGTAGCGCTTACTAATAGCGTAAATGCTATAAATCAGGCATTTGCAAGTAGGAACAGGGATGAAGACACAAGTGGTTCGGATCCTACGTTAAGCTGTAGGTCCCACCCATAGGATTCCGACAATGTAAAGTCCTGGCCCCCATATATAGGTGACCGTAAAAAAAATGTCCCCTAAGTTTTTTTAAAATAATGTCTTGGGAATATATTTCAAATTTGAGGTGTTTTCCTGGTAGCCGTCATTTTCCAATATGGCCGCCGCCCTACGTAAATCTCTCTCTCTTTCTCTCTCTCTCTCTCTCTCTCTCTCTCTCGTGAAGAGAGAGATCGTGAACCAAGGCACTTAGAAAGATAATTTTGGTGTCAAACTATAGGTTTCTGAGGCCGATGAATTTAAATATGGCATTGTTTATTGCCACTTAGAAACCTTACAACCTGGCAACACTGTAGTCTAACGATTAACTGTACAAAGTTACAAATGCGTATATGCACGCATTACTCTAGGATGTAGCGTACTTCCTCAGGACTAAACGAAACCTACTTTTCTGGTAGCTTTCATCACGACAAGACATTTTACATGGTAACGTGAGAGAACATTTGTCTAAATCCAATATGGCAGCCAATATGATGGCTAATTACTAGCCAACCAAGTAATGGACTTATTCAAATGCCTGTCAGTCCTAATCGGCCTAGAGCCTAGAGAATGGGAGAAAGAGGCAGGATACGGTCTCATTGAAGAAGCGTCTCCTGAGGGGGCGAGGGAAATTTAAAATACTCCATTTTTTAATGAAAAACACGGTTTTGCTTCCTTGTCCGCAGACAACACTGCACACCAAATGCTCTATAAGACGTTCTCTCTAAATAGCCCTGTTAGATCCAACCTGTATTGTGTGTAAACCGTGCATTTTCACGGGGGAACAGCGGAGCAAAAGCCCTGTTTTTTGTGATATTTCTGGTTTCTCGTGCTTACTTCGCTAAGACTAAGCACTGTAAGCCAATCTCCAATTGTTCTATAGCAGTGTTAATTTCAGATCATTTCCTCCGGAGGCACCACGCACAGGGGGGAAAGCGACTAAAAATTGCGTGCTCCACAGAAATTTCTGCGAAGATCTCAAGCACCCGAGGGTGAATTTCGTAGCTCTTGGGAGAATTCCCCCCCAGAATTACACCTGAAATCATCACTGTCCTAGGGAGTTGAAACAAGAAGCAGAATACGCAAAAAAGAACAAACTTTCAAAGCATTTAAAGTTTAGGCTCGTTGCGCTAAGCGCCTTCTTAGGACGAGTATATGGGAATTGAAAAATGCACGTTTTTATTTATTTATTTATTTATTTATTTATTGAAAAACATGTTTGCCCTTTTTTGTCCCCAGACAACCATGCAGACGACACACACCAAT